>NC_134397.1:251470916-251706621 GCF_050003625.1 Haematobia irritans | reverse complement strand
ATTTCTATAGAAAATTTTGTAAAAATCTGTTTTCTGCAGAAAATTTTATTATTTAGAAAATTTTGTCAAAGTCTTTTTTCTAGAGAAAATTTTGTCAAAATTTTATTGCTACAGAAAATTTTGTCAAAATTTTATTTCTATAAAAAAATTTGGTCAAAATTTCATTTCTATAAAAAATTTGGTCAAAATATTATTTCTGTAGAAAATTTTGTCAAAATTTTATTTCTATAGAACATTGGGTCAACATTTTATTTCTATAGAAAATTTTGTCAAAACCTTTTTTTCTATAGAAAATTTATTTATATGGCAATTTTGTCAAAATTTTATTTCCATAGAAAATTTTCTTAAAATCTTATTTTTAAAGGAAATTTTATCAACATTTTATTTTAAGAGCTAATTTTGTCAACATTTTATTTCTATAGAAAATTTTGTCAAAATTTTATTTCTATAGAACATTGGGTCAACATTTTATTTCTATAGAAAATTTTGTCAAAACCTTTTTTTCTATAGAAAATTTTATTTCTATGGCAATTTTGTAAAAATTTTATTTCCATAGAACATTTTCTTAAAATCTTATTTTTAAAGCAAATTCTATAAAAATTTTATTTCAAGAGATAATTTTGTCAAAATTTTATTTCTATAGAAAATTTTGTCAAAATTTTTTTTTCTATAGAAAATTTTATTTCTATGGCAATGTTGTCAAAATTTTATTTCCATAGAAAATTTTATTAAAATCTTATTTTTAAAGGAAATTTTATCAAAATTTTATGTCAAGAGATAATTCTGTCAACATTTTACTTCTATAGAAAATTTTGTAAAAATTTCATACAAATTTTGTCGAAACATTATTTCTATAGAATATTTTATCAAATTTTATTTTGTCAAAATTTTATTTCTATAGAAAATTTTGTTAAAATTTTATTTCTATAGAAAATTTTGTCAAAATTTTATTTCTATAGAAAATTTTTGCAAAATATTATTTCTATAGACAATTTAGTCAAGATTTTATTTCTATAAAAAATTTTGTCAAAATATTATTTCTATAGACAACTTTGTCAAAATATTATCTCTATAGAAAATTATGTCAAAATTTTATTTCTTTAGAAAATTTTTTGATAAAAATTGTATTTCTGTAGACAATTTTGTCTAAATTGTATTTCTATAGAATTTCTTTAATTCTTAAAAATTTCATTTCTATAAAAAAGTGGTAACATTTTATTTATACAAAAAATTTTGTCAAAATTGTATTTCTATAAAAAATGTTGTCAAAATTAATTGTGCAAATTTTCTTTGTATCATCATTATATTCTTAACAAAAATTCAAAAAGAATATGATTTTCTAAATATACCGAGTCTTTTTTGAAATATAGAATATAATTCGGGGAAAATTCCAAAATTTCTGAAATTTTTAATTTTGGAGGTGAACAACAACAACAACCGCAGGAATTTTACTTTAATTTTTAACAACATTTGTAGAACCCTTCGAAGTTCAAAATCCCAAACCCTACTCCTGGCTTAAATTATATGAATTCATGTAGCCACAACTCTTTTATCTCATCGCTATTGAGATATATTTTCTTCCTCTCTGTGTATTTCCGTAATCGATTTTCTACACTCTCCCACTCTCTCGCTCTCTCTCTAACTATTTCCAATGAACAGTATTGGGAGGGGGACAAATAAAAAAACAATATATGCATGTCCATTACCACAAAATTGGAGGGAAAATTCATGTTGAACTATTTTTGTTTTTTGCTTTTCCAAAGGAAATAAGTTTTTCTGTCTGTTTGGAAATGGGCAATGCAAAGCCAATATCACATTATCAAATAACCCAAAATGGCCAATAACTCAGTCATGTGTGAATTGTAATTTATTGGTCATGCTGTTGGCCAAGAGCATAGTTCTTCTTCTTCTTATTTTTCTTGGTCTCCCACACAGATGTCGTTTATTGCTTAAAATGTTAAAAAAAAGAGAGCGTCATAATATGAGATGGGAATATTTAAAGCTTACGGCATGAATTTCATTTGCTTTCTTGCAAAATTATAGCTTGGGGAAGGGAATTGTGTCCGTTGACCATAAAGGATGTTTGTTTTTTTATTATTTTTTAATGGTAACTGATATAAAAATAAAAACAACACTGCAACATTGTCTTACATAGAAATTCAGGGAAATGTAATTAAATGCAATTAAATTGCATGGGATTTTGTGCCAGCACATTTATCCTGATACGAAGCCTTAAACTGAATATGAACAGTAAGGGAAAAAGCTAAATTCACATCTACAGGGTGGACCCAGCGCACGATCAATATTTCGATGTGTTACTAACGGAATGACAAAATTAATATCCTTTGGAGGAGGTTATAAAAATTGAAAAAAAAATATATATCCCACTGCCTGCTTACTTGTTCTCCAAGTATATAAGTTTCCAAAATTGTTTACAAAAGCTACTTTACTCCGAACAATTCCAACTCCAGTATAGGAATCACTTGCTGTAATGAAAAATGAATAATTCCCATTAACGGAAATATGAGTGAGGCTTCAAATATTCAATTTCCTCTTTTCCCCGAAAGGATTACAGGAAAGCCTAAAATATTCCAATGTTAAAGTAGCTAAAAAGGCTAAGCTGAAACAATAACAAACATTTGAAGCAGGAACGTACACATAGGTCCCTTAGGAAGGGGGTAGGTGGAAAATTTACTATTGCCAATAATTGGCCAAGACATTTTGTATGAGTCCGAAAAAAATCAAAAAAATCAGAGGGTTGCAAATAAACCCCACCCCCTCCGCCTTATGCAAGATACGCCTTTGATTCGAAGTAAAGTCAAAATATACATATGTACCTTCGAACATCGAATATTATTGGCAATTTGGTGTGATGTCACGATGTTACATTGCCATCGAGAATTCTCAATGAATATTTCAACATTTCAGCTTGGAGCATTTCAATCCATCGAATCCATTGCTCCATTTCCGCTTTTATTCATTTCTTTAGTCAAACATCGAGACCATATTGGCATGACTGACGTCGAGCCATTGAGCTATAAAAAGACATTCTCATACATTTCGATATTTATCCTTTGCGATACAAGCACCACCACTAACATCACCAGCTAGTTGCCATTACACTTGAATGAAATGCCAGCAGCCAGCAGCTATGTCCTCGCTAGCTATCATCAATGTTCTGAACAAGCAGCAGACAGATATGGAGATATGATAGGACAGACAATCACCATAGAGGTCATACGCTATGAACGTCTGTGACTTGAATTTTGTTAAATTCATTGTCATTTGTTGTTTGTTATGTGGAACATAACAAAAAGCGGATCACGTCTCACCTAAGAATTCTAGATAAAAATCAGACATGACGACATCGACGGATTGGATTAGCAATAAGGATGGCAAAGATAGAGATTATGTGTAGAAATTAGTACTGGAAAAATATATTGGAAATGCAAAATTGAACAATTAAAATTTTAATTAAAACTGTCTACATTTTTAATTGTCCATGTAGTTTTAATTGTAAATTAGTTTTTATTTATTATGCATTTATATTAAATGAATTTGAATTTTTAAATGATTTACATAATTGAATGCCTTATTGTGAATAGTAGTTCTAAGTATCTCGCTGAATTGTAATAGAGCGAATGTGGGAGAGAGAGTATAAAAATCAAAGAGACTTATAGACTCTTAAATATAAAAGTACTATCGTAGAGATAAATAGTCGAGTAGAGAAAAAATCACAATGCTCTCATTTTTTCACTACTTGACTATTTATCTCTACGCTACTACTTTTATATTTTGGAGTCTATAAGTCTCTTTAATTTTTATACTCTCCCTCTCCTTAATTTTTAAATGTGGTCCGATGGTTTTCTTTAGAAATAAAATTTTGACAAAATTTTCTACAGAAATAAAATTTTGACAAAATAAAATATTTTATTGACAAAATAAAAAATTGTCAAAAATTTATTTCTATAGAAATTTTTTTCAAAATTTTATTTCTATAGAAAATTGGTGAACATTTTATTTCTTTGGAAAATTTTTTCAAAAGTTTATTTCTGTAGAACATTTTGTCAATATTTTATTTCTCTGGGAAATTTTCTCAACATTTTATTTCTATAGAAAAATATGTCAAAATGTCATTTCTATAGAAAATTTTGTAACAATTTTATTTCCATAGAATATTTTGTCACAATGTTCTTTCTAATGAAAAGTATGTCAAAATTTTATTTCTATGGAAAATTTTGTCAACATTTTATTTCTATGGAAAATTTTGTCAAATTTTATTCCTATAGAAAATTTTTCAAATGTTATTTCTATAGAAAATTTTGTCAAAATGTTATTTCTATAAAAAATTTTGTCAACATTTTATTTCTATAAAAAATTTTGTCACAATGTTCTTTCTAAAGAAAATTTTGTCAAAATTATATTTCTGTAGAAAATTTTGTCAAAATTTTATTTCTATAGAAAACTTGGTCAACAATTTATTTCTATGGAAAATTTTGTCACAATGTTCTTTCTAAAGAAAATTTTGTAAAAATTTTATTTCTATAGAAAATTTTGTCAAAATTTTATTTCTATAGAAAATTTTGTCAAAATTTTATTTCTATAGAAAATTGACAAAATTTTCTATAGAAATAAAATTTTGACAAAATTTTCCATAGGAGTAGAATTTTGACAAAATTTTCTATAGAAATAAAATTTTGACAAAATTTCCTTTAGAAATAAAATTTTGACAAAATTTTCTATAGAAATAAAATTTTGACAAAATTTTCTATAGAAATAAAATTATGACAAAATTTTCCATAGAAATAAAATTTTGACAAAATTTCTATAAAAATAAAATTTTGACAAAATTTTCTATAGAAATAGAATTTTGAAAAAAATTTCGATAGAAATAATATTTTGACAAAATTTACTATAGAAATAAAATATTGCAATGATTTTCTATAGAAATAAAATTTTGACAAAATTTTCTATAGAAATAAAATTTTGACAAAATTTTGTATAGAAATAAAATTTTGACAAAATTTTGTATAGAAATAAAATTTTGACAAAATTTTCCATAGAAATAAAATTTTGACAAAATTTTCTATAGAAATAAAATTTTGACAAAATTTTCCATAGAAATAAAATTTTGACAAAATTTTCTATAGAAATAAAATTTTGACAAAATTTTGTATAGAAATAAAATTTTGACAAAATTTTCTATAGAAATAAAATGTTGACAAAATTTTCTATAGAAATAAAATTTTGACAAAATTTTCCATAGAAATAAAATGTTGACAAAATTTTCCATAGAAATGAAATTTTAACAAAATTTTCTTTAGAAAGAACATTGTGACAAAATTTTCAATAGAAATAAAATGTTCATTAAATTCTATAAAAATAAAATTTTGCAATGATTTCCTATAGAAATAAAATGTTGACAAAATTTTGTATAGAAATAAAACTTTGACAAAATTTTGTATAGAAATAAAATTTTGACAAAATTTTGTATAGAAATGAAATTTTGACAAAATTTTGTATAGAAATGAAATGTTGACAAAATTTTCTATAGAAATAAAATTTTGAAAAAAAATTTCTATAGAAATAAAATTTTGAAAAAAAATTCGAAAGAATGTTGACAAAATATTGTATAGAAATAATATTTTGATAACATTTTCTAGAGAAATAAAATTTTAACAACATTTTCCATAGAAATAAAATGTTGACAAACTTTTCCATGTAAATAAAATGTTGACAAAATTTTCTATAGAAAGAAAATTGTGACAAAATATTCTATAGAAAGAAAATTGTGACAAAATGTTCTATAGAAACACACTTTTGAAAAAAAAAATAGATAGAAATAGAATGTTGACAAAATTTTCTATAGAAATAAAATTTTGACAAAATTTTCTATAGAAATAAAATGTTGACCAAATTTTCTATAGGAATAAAATGTTGACAACATTTTCCATAAAAATAAAATGTTAACAAAATTTTCTAAAGAAGTAAAATTTTGACAAAATTTTCCTATAGAAATAAAATTTTGACAAAATTTTCTGTAGATATAAAATTTTGAAAAATTTTTCAATAAAAATAAAATTTTGATAAAATTTTCTTTAGAAAGAAAATTGTGACAAAGTATTCTATAGAAATAAAATTTTGAGAAAATTTTTTATAGAAATAAAATTTAGAGAAATTTTCTATAAAAATAAAATTTTGACATAAATAAAATTTTGACTGTTGGAAAAATGTTGGTCCAAAATAAAAATTCATTGTGATAACGCTGCCACTAATGCTAGTACATATTTTGTTGTTTTAGTATTTAAATAATTGACTAATGTATTATTATTAATATTTTAAACAAGCATTAATATTAAATTATTTCATTTGGGAAACTAAAAATAAAGTCTTGGCTTAATATTCTCCACGGAGAGCATATACTTCTTTCTAGCTTTCTCCTATTTTCCATAAAAAGGTTCACTCTTGTAAGATAATTGAGTCGTTTAACTTTTGTATTTGTATTGCATTCAAACTTGGGACAATCTCACTGAACGAAGAAATAAAATCGGTAAATACTTAACTAAGAGAGTCCCCAAAATGTGACGTCTCTTAAGCTTCTCAAAACCGACTACACCTGCAAGAGTCGTATTGGAGATTTCCCCGCATTCTTGTGCAAATATTAAAATTACAAATAAAAATTTAACGTAAATTAAATTGAAATTTATAACTTAAAATAAAATTAAAATTAAAACCAAAATTAAAACTAAAATTAAATAATCGAAATAAAAGGTAAACTAAAACAGCACCCAGCAAAAAATGCGTCACCAAAAAAGTACTGAAAATTTTCTTTTTGGATCCGGAAGTGGTGCAAAATTGACGCAGAAGCGATGCATTTAACATGGGCTTGTCATAGGACGGTAGTCATCCATTTCAACAGCCGTTGCACTGAATTTGCAGCACTTCTTTAGGTGTGATCCGAATTCAGTGTTTTGGATGCAAAGTAAAAAATTCTGTGATATTTTGTGAAATAAATAATTTTTAT
The DNA here is from genome assembly GCF_050003625.1 of Haematobia irritans. Classification (NCBI taxonomy): domain Eukaryota; kingdom Metazoa; phylum Arthropoda; class Insecta; order Diptera; family Muscidae; genus Haematobia; species Haematobia irritans. Next base: position 251,699,597 of record NC_134397.1, on the reverse strand, counting down.
AATTTTTTATAATTTTGAATGGATTCTAATGCTTGTCGAAAACGTTTGACCTCAAATATTTCCAAAAATTTTAAATTTTTTCAGATTGGATTTAACATTTTTTTGACAAAATTTAAATGATTTGTACCATTTTATGATTTCTTACGCTGTTTTTAACCTATTTATTTGAAACAAAAAAAGTTAAAATTACCCATTAAAAGTATGAAAAAACCAAGTTATAAAAATTTAATTAGAAGAACTTCCTGGGTAGTTAAAATAAAGAACATCATTGGGAGTGCATCTTCTGGAAGTGATTTTAAAGTTCTGCCTTTAGAAGAACTTCCAAATTTTTTTGCTGGGCAGTGTTAGCTCTTGAAATGGTTTCACACATAACGTGATATACCGTTCGAATTTGGGAATCTTTATCATTGTGCTGAAAACGGAATCTGGTAACACTTATTGATAAGAAAGATCTTCACACCACCTATGGTAGTACAATGATGGAGAATATGGCATACGCTGAGAAAAGAGAAACCCCGATTATTCTCCAGAGTTCTTTTAGATGTCTTAAAAGGCCCCCCATCCCACTATCTTCCTATCAAAACCAATTTTAAGATGTAACCAAACTTATTTGGTATTTATTATGCATTGAAAGTATAAATATACACTTGAGCGCCATCGCGGTGGCGAAAAGATTTAAATGTGTTGTCATGCTTTTGTACAGAATGTAAGCATCACTGCTGTTTACTTCGGGCAAAGTTTTTTCGTCGTCATTGTGTCTCACATATTTCGACGAGAGAGGGAGAGTGAGAGTAGGTGGATATGTATTTGTGTCAGCATTTGACAACGGGAAATGAATTCAAGTAAACACGAAAAAGTTTCCAACTACATTTCTTTTCCATTACATGGCCTCTTTTGTATGGATTTAAGTTTGAACTTCCATTGAGGCATACGCCTCTTGCCTTGGCCTCCTTTTGCCGAATGGTGATGGTGATGCTGTAATGTCGATGGTGGTGCTGCAGCTATATAACCATCATTCCAACATCTTTAATTGTTTTCAAAAAAATAAAATGAAATGATTTCCGTCACGCCTAATGTTTTCACTGTGGAAATACACAAAAACCATTTAAAGTTCTCGTAAGTTTTTGTAGCTTCATCATCACGTCTCACGTCTATGAAAATAATTAGCCAAGAACAAATGTAATTATTTTGATGACACATTTGAAATGTGTTTGCAATTCGTAAACTTGAAAACTGAGTTCGTTCTACTCGTGGTAAAAACTTTTATTTTTGATTAAGTGGGAACAATGGTGTAGGTGGCATCAGGACTATACAATTTCTATTTATTGTTCTAACTTTGTGTTAGCTATGCATACAAATTGGATTTAACATAATCGCGATTAAGATTAAGAAACAAAATATGCAATAGCTTTTGTTCATAATTCATTGACATAAATTAACTCAATTAATAGATTAGTGCCGAGGACTTGCGAATTGAAACAAAGGTGGTTGATGGAAGAAAAAAAAAACAACAACTAAATAGGGAAGTTCAATTGGGAAAATGTGAAATAATTTTTAAATTTATTCTTAAATAAGAAACTAATAGAATTAGCTATCGAAAGAAATTTCTATCATTAAATTCCATATAGATTCGGTTTAATGTGATAGCAGTATTGCTAACCTAACTTAAAAACACGTACAGGAATCCAGATGTATAGTTGTAAAATTTTATTTCTGTAGAAAATGTTGTCAAAATTTTATTTCTGTAGAAAATGTTGTAAAAATTTTATTTCTATAGGAAATTTTGTGCAAATTTTATTTCTATAGGAAATTTTGTGCAAATTTTATTTCTATAGAAATTTTTGTCAAAATTTTATTTCAATAGAATATTTTGTAAAAATTTTATTTCTACAGAAAATTTTGTCAAAATGTTATTTCTATTGAAAATTTTGTCAAAATTTTCTTTCTGTAGAAAATTTTGTCACAATTTTATTTCTACAGAAAATTTTGCCACAATTTTATTTCTATACAAAATTTTGTCAAAATTTTATTGCTAAAAAAATGTTGTCAAAATTTTATTTCTATAGAAAACGTAAAAATTGTATTTCTATTTATTAGAAAATTTTGTTAAAACTTTATTTTTACAGAAAATATTGTCAAAATTTTATTTCCATAGACAAATTTGTCAAAATTTTGATTCAATAGAAAATTTTGTAAAAATGTTAGTTTACTAGAACATTTAGTAAAAATCCTATTTCTATAAAAAAATTTTGTCAAAATCATATTTCTATAAAAAAATTTTGTCATAATTTTTTTTCTATAGAAAATTTTGTCAACATTTTATTTCTATAGAAAATTTTGTCAAAATTTTATTTCTACAGAAAATTTTGTCAAAATTTTATTTCTATAGAAAATTTTGTCAAAATTTTATTTCGATAGACAACTTTGTCAAAATTTTTATTTCTATAGAAAATTTTGTTAAAATTTTATTTCTGCAGAAAATTTTGTCAAAATTTTATTTCCATAGACAAATTTGTCAAAATTTAACTTCATTAGAAAATATTGTCAAAATCTTATTTTATTTCTATAAAATTTTTTTCCAAAATTTTATTTTTATAGAAAATTTTGTGAAAATTTTATATCTATAGAAAATTTTGTCAACATTTTATTTCTGTTGATAATTTTGTTACAATTTTATTTCTGTAGAAAATTTTTCCAGAATTTTATTTTTATAGAAAATTTTGTCAAAATTTTATTTCTATAGAAAATTTTGTCAAAATATTATTTCTATAGAAAATTTTGTCAAAATTTTATTTCTACAGAAAATTTTGTCACAATTTTATTTCTATAGAAAATTTTTCCAAAATTCTATTTTAATTTTGTCAAAATATTATTTCTATAGAAAATTTTGGCAAAATTTTATTGCCAAAACAATTTTGTCAAAATTTTATTTCTATTTATTACAAAATTTTGTTAAAATTTTATTTCTACAGAAAATTTTGTCACAATTTTATTTCTATAGAAAATTTTTTCAAAATTCTATTTTATATTTGTCAAAATTTTATTTCTATAGAAAATTTTGGCAAAATTTTATTGCTAAAACAATTTTGTCAAAATTTTATTTATGTTTATTACAAAATTTTGTAAAAATTTTATTTCTACAGAAAATGTTGTCAAAATTTTATTGCCATCGACAAATTTGTCAAAATTTTGCTTCAATAGAAAATTTTGTAAAAATTTTAGTTTACTAGAAAATTTTGTTAAAATTTTATTTCTATTAGAAATTTTGTCAAAATTTTATTTCTGTACAAAATTTTCCAAAATTTTATTTTTATAGATAATCCAGATGTCTAGTTGTCCAAATTTTATTTCTGTAGAAAATGTTGTCAAAATTTTATTTCTGTAGAAAATGTTGTAAAAGTTTTATTTTTATAGGAAATTTTGTGCAAATTTTATTTCTATAGACATTTTTGTCAAAATTTTATTTCTATAGAAAATTTTGTTAAAATTTTATTTCTACAGAAAATTTTGTCCAAAAAAAAAAAAATATTTCTGTACAAAATTTTCTAAAATTTTATTTTTATAGAAAATTTTGTCATCATTTTGTTTCTTTAAAAATTTTTTGTCAAAATTTTATTTCTCTTGAAAATTTTGTCAAAATTTTATTTCTATAGAAAATTTTGTTAAAATTTTATTTCTGCAGAAAATTTTGTCAAAATTTTTTTTCTGCAGAAAATTTTGTCAAAATTTTATTTCTGCAGAATATTTTGTCTAAATTTTATTTCCATAGACAAATTTGTCAAAATTTTACTTGTTTAGAAAATTTTGTCACAATTTTATTTCCAAAAAAAAATTTTCCAAAATTTTATTTTTATAGAACATTTTGTGAAAATTTTATATCTATAGGAAGTTTTGTCAACATTGTCAACATTTTATTTCTGTTGAAAATTTTGTCACAATTTTATTTCTATAAAAATTTTTTCCAAAATTTTATTTTTATAGAAAATTTTGTGAAAATTTTATTTATTTCTGGATCAATTGTTATTTCTAACAAAAATTTTGTCAAAATTGTATTTCTATAGGCATCTTTGTCAAAATTATTACTATCGACAATTTTGTCCAAATTTCATTTCTACAGAAAATTTCATCGAAACTTTATTTCTATAGAAAATGTTTACATGTTTTTTTTTTTGTTTTTTATTGTTAGTTTATACTTCAATCATATTTGTTGTTTTGATCTCAGCTTTAAGACCATTGCGTTGACTAAACTACAAGAGTAGCTTAACCAACAGAGGAAAAGTATGCTTGTCAAATTTATTTGGGCAAAGCCTTATAGACTGCAAGATGTTTGGATGGAACCACGTTTTGGAATTACCACATTCCTCATCAGCATCCTCTACTTGCAGCAAATCTATCAATCAGTTATGCGAATAAGTTCGGGCAATTCACTAAACCCAAAAATGTACCAAATTTTATTTCTATAGAAAATTTTGTCAACATTTTGTTTCTATAGAAAATTTTGTCAAAATTGTATTTCTATAGAAAATTTTTTTAAATTTTATTTCTATAGAAAACTTTTGAAAAATTGCTTTCCATAGAAAATTTTTACAACATTTTTTTTTATAGAAAATTTTGGCAAAATTTTATTTCTATGGAAAATTTTGTCAACATTTTATTTCTATAGAAAATATTGTTAAAATTTTAATTAAATTTTTTCGACATTTTTTTCCTATAGAAAATTTTGTCAACATTCTATTTCTATAGAATATTTTGTCAACATTTTTACTAGAGAAAATTGTCAGCATTGTATTTCTATAAAAAATTGTATAAAAATTTTATTTTTATAGATACAAAATTGCAGAACATGGTTATGACACTAACCGAAATAGTGGAAATAAATATAAAATCCAAGCAATAATCAATTGTTTCTATAACCTCAAGCCGCAGAAAATTAATAATCAGAATAAAGTTTTATTTCTATTGAAATCCTTTGGAAAATTTTATTTCTGTAGAAAATTTGTCAAAATTTTATTTCTATAGAAAATTGTTGTTAAAATTTTATTTCTACAGAAAATTTTGTCAAACTATTATTTCTATAGAAGATTTTTTGAAAAATTTATGTGTGGATAAAATTCGTTCAATTCTGGAAAAAAATTTATTTCTATAGAAAATATTGTCAAATTTTTTTTTTAAAGAGATTTGTGTCAAAATTTAATTTCTATAGAAAATTTTTTCAAAATTTAAATTCATGTTAGGCCCACATTTTTTGTGTATGTAAGTTTTTGTTTCCGTATTCAATTATAATCTCTATCTTTTTGAAATTACCTCAACATTTATAATCTTTTTTCTCTTGGCTGTTTTGTATTTTTAGTAAAACAATCCATTGTAGTTAAGCTCTAATCTCTGTTCAAAAAAAAAAAAAAAAACACAAATAACCAGCATAAGGAATTCCTAATGGAATTTTCGTTTGTTAAATTGCTGGACCAGATGTTGTCATTGTCTTCACACATACATATGTGTGTGCACCTATTTCCTGTTGAGAACTTTTGAGAAAGAACAATTTTTCCTACATCTTTTCGTAGTTGAGTTGGTTTTTTTTTTTGATCTTTCGCCTTTCCAAAAAGGACATGAATCCTTCACATGAATCACCAAACCATGACCATTGAGCATGTGCCATCACTATAGTGACAAAAGTCATTTATTTAATTTTATTTTTATCATTTCCTCTTGTGAAATGAAATTTCCAAAGTTGCTATTGAGTTTGAGGAACATCTGGACTTTCCGTCACTATCACCATCATCGTATTCTTCTCGGTAGAAAATTGTAGTAATTGATTTTCACACAGTCTTTGCTTGGTTTGTTGCCATAATAGAACTTCTTCGAAATGTAGTTTTATTCCTCTGGGGCGTGATCAACTGGTTGGCACCATCCTCAGGATAACTATGTTCCAAAACTGATTGCTAGGAATTGTTTCTTCGTTTGCCAAAAATGATGGTAATGTAATGATAACAATTTATAACTTCCTCCAGCTATTGGATAATTTGAGATGGCAATGTGTGACTTTAATGGGCCGTTGTCATGGTTATTACTTAATTGATTTCACTACTCGGAAAAATATTGAAATCAAATAAACTTCAGTGGCCCCTAGGCAACATTGCCAAATGCTTGGGAAGTTTACAACATTTCTGTTTAAAATATTAAAAAAAATCTGTTGCAAAAAAAAAAGACTTTCCTAATAAAATTTGGACCAAATTTTCTATAATATAAAATTTTGACAAACTGTTCTAAAAAAATACAATTTCGACATAATTTTCCATATACAATTTTTTTTTGACAAACAAAATATAGAAATAAAATTTGGACAAAATTTTCTATAGAAATAAAATTTGGACAAAATTTTCCATAGAAATAAAATTTTGACTAATTCTTCTATAGAAATAAAATTTGGTCAAAATTTTCTATAGAAATAAAATTTTTACAAAATTTCCTATTGAAATAAAATGTTGACAAAATTTTTTATGCAAATAAAGTTTTGACAAAATTTTCTATGCAAATAAAATTTTGACAAAATTTTCTATACAAATAAAATGTTTAAAAAATTTTCTATAGAAAAAAAATTGACAAAATTTTCTATAGAAATAAAATTTTGGCAAAATTTTCTATGGAAATAAAATGTTGGCAAAATTTTCTATAAAAATGAAATTTTGACACAATTTTCTATAGAAATAAAATTTTGACAAAATTTTCTATAGAATGAAATTTGGACAAAAATTTCTATTGGAATAAACTTTTGGCAAAATTTTCTATAAAAATAAAATTTTGACACAATTTTCTATAGAAATAAAATTTTGACAAAATTTTCTATAGAAATAAAACTTGGACAAAAGTTTCTATTGAAATAATTTTTGACAAAAATTTCTACCGAAATAAAATTTTTACAAAGTTATCTATAAAAATAAAATTTTGACAAAATTTTCTATAGAAATAAAATTTTTACAAAGTTGTCTATAGAAATAAAATTTTGACAAAATTGTCTATAGAAATAACATTTTGACAAAATTTTCTATAGAAATAAAATTTTGTCAAAGTTTTCCAGAAATTAAATTTGGACAAAATTTTCTAAAGAATTTTTTTACAAAGTAGGCTATAAAAATAAAATTTTTACAAAATTTTCTATTGAAATAAAATTTTTACAAAATTTTCTATTGAAATAAAATTTTTACAAATTTATTTTCCACAAAAAAATAATCTCTTGACAAAATTTTCTATAGAAATAAAATTCTTTACAAACTTTTCTACAGAAACAAAATTTTGGCAAAATTTTCTATAGAAATAAGATTCTGTCAAAGTTTTCTAGAAATAAAATTTGGATAAAATTTTCTATTGAAATAAATTTTGACAGAATTTTCTATTGAAATATAGAAAAAAAGGTTTTTGGAAATAAAATTTGGACAATATTTTTTGTAGAAATAAAATGTTCACAAATTTTTCTATAGAAATAAAATTTTGACAAAATGTTCGATAGAAATAACATTTTGACAAAATTTTCTAAAGAAAAAACATTGACAAAATTTTCTATAGAAATAAAATTTTAACAAAATTTTCTATAGAAATAAAATTTTTACAAAGTAGTGTATAGAAATAATATTTGGACAAAATTTTCTATAGGAATAAAATTTGGACAATACTTTCTATAGAATTAAAATTTTGACAAATTTTTTTATAGAAATAAAATTGTTACAAAATTTCCTATAAAAATAAAATTTTTACAAAATTTTCTATAGAAACAGAATTTGGACAAAACCTTCTATAGAAATAAAAATTTGAAAAATTTTCTATAGAAAACAAAATTTGACAAAATTGTTTATAGAAATAAAATTTTGACAAAATTTTCTATACAAATGAAATTATTACAAAATTATCTATACAACTAAAATGTTGACAACATTTTCTATAGAAATAAAATTTTGACAAAAATTTCTATTGAAATAAACTTTTGACAAAATTTTCTATAGAAATAAAATTTTGACAAAATTTTCTTTAGAAATAAAATTTTGACAAAAATTTCTATTGAAATAAACTTTTTACAAAATTTTCTACCGAAATAAAATTTTTACAAAGTTGTCTATAAAAATAAAAATTTTACAAAATTTTCTATAGAAATGAACTTTTCGTAAAATTTTCTATCGAAATTAAATTTGGACAGAAATATCTATTGAAATAAAATTTGGACTAAATTTTTTATAAAAATAAAATTTTTACAAAATTTTATATAGAAATAAAATTTTTACAAACTTTTCTACAAATATAAAATTTTGACAAAATTTTCTATAGAAATAAAATTCTGTCAAAGTTTTCTAGAAATAAAATTAGGACAAAATTTTCTATTGAAATAAAATTTGGACAACAATTTCTACTGAAATAAACTTTTGATAAAATTTTTTTGTAGAAATAAAATTTTGACAAAATTTTCTATAGAAATAAAATTTTGACAAGATTTTCTATAGAACTAAAATCTGAACAAAATTTTCTATGATAATAAAATTTTGACAAAACCTTCTATAGAAATAAAACTTTGACAAAATTTTCTATAGAAATAAAATGTTGACAAGATTTTCTTTACAAATAAAATTTTGTCAAAATTTTCTATAAAAATAAAATTTTGACAAAATTTTCTATAGGAATAAAAAATTTTGACAAAATTTTCTATAGAAATATAATTTTGACAAAAATTTCTATTGAAATAAACTTTTGACAACATTTTCTACCGAAATAAAATTTTTACAAAGTTGTCTATAAAAACAAAATTTTGACAAAATTTTTTATAGAAATAAACTTTTCATGAAATTTTCTATCGAAATAAAATTTTAACAAAATTTTCTATAGAAATAAAATTTTGTCTATAAATTAAATTTGGACAGAAATTTCTATTGAAATAAAATTTGTACTACATTTGTTATAGAAATACAATTTTTACAATGTTGGCTATAGAAATAAAATGTTTACAAAATTTTCTGTAGCAATAAAATTTTCACAAATTTATTTTTCACAAAAAATAATCTTTTGATAAAATTTTCAATAGAAATAAAATTTCTACAAACTTTTTTACAAAAATAAAGTTTTGACAAAATTTTCTATTGAAACAAAATTTAGAAAAAAAGTTCTTTGGAAATAAAATTTGGACAACATTTTTGGTAGAAATAAAATTTTGACAAAATTTTCTATAGAAATAAAATTTTGACAAAATTTTCTATAGAAATAAAATTTTGACAAAATTTTCTATAGAAAAAAAAATTTTACAAAGTAGTGTATGGAAATAAAATTTGGACAAAATTTTCTATTGAAATAAAATTTGGACAAAATTTTCGATAGAATTAAAATTTTAACAACATTTTTTATAGAAATAAAATTTTTACAAAATTTCCTATAAAAATAAAATTTTTAAAAAATTTTCTATAGAAATAAAATTTGGGCAAAACCTTCTATAGAAATAAAAGTTTTAAAAAATTTCTTATAGAAAACAAAATTTGCAAAATTTTTTATAGAAATAAAATTTTGACAAAATTTTCTACACAAATAAAATTTTTACAAAATTGTCTATTCAAATAAAATGTTGACAACATTGTCTTTAGAAATAAACTTTTGACAAAATTTTCCATAAAAATAAACTTTTGACAAAATTTTCCATAGAAATAAAATTTTGACAAAATTTTCTATAGAAATAAAATTTTGACAAAATTTTCTATAGAAATAAAATTTTGACAAAATTTTCTATAGAAATAAAATTTTGACAACATTTTCTAAAGATATAAAATTTTGACAAAATTTTCTGTAGAAATAAAATTTTGACAAAATTTTCTATAGAATTAAAATTTTGGCAAAATTTTCTATAAAAATTAAATTTTGGTAAAATTTTCTATAAAAATAAAACTTTGACAAAAATTTCTATTGAAATAAACTTTTGACAAAATTTTCTACCAAAATAAAATTTTTACAAAGTTGTCTAAAAAAATAAAATTTTGACAAAATTGTCTATAGAAATAACATTGTGACAATATTTTCTATAGAAATAAAATTTGGACAAAATTTTCTATTGAAATAAAATTTGGACATAAATTTCTATTGAAATAATTTTTTGACAAAATTTTCTATAGAAACAGACATTTACAAAGTTGTCTATAGAAATAAAATTTTGACGAAGTTTTCTTTAGAAATAAAAGTTTTACAATGTTGTCTATAGAAATAAAATATTGACAAAAATTTTCTATAGAAATAAATTCGGCACAAAATTTTCGATAGAAGTAAAATTTGGACAAAATTAGAAATAAAATTTGGACAAAATTTTCTATAGTTTATTTCGGTATAGTGGCAACATGATATTTAAGCCTCATTTAGACCAATCAGTCCATTGTCATACCACAGTGGTGAACTTCTAATTTACCTCTGAGTGCTTTTGTTTTTATTGTTCAATAAAATGAACAATAATTATTTCATTTCAAACTATAGATAAAAAAATATTTTCGTGAGTCTTTGTAATTGGTTGCGATTGGAAAAATTCTAGGTTTTTCATGGGAAAAACAAAGGCATTTAAGTTGGTGAATTGACTCAAGGTGGTTGTTTTTAAAAGAGAAACCAAAATATGGAAATTATTCGGAGTATCCTTCATATGGCCTGCATAATATTTTCATTTAGGTCGACAAACTCTTGGACTTATCACAATCAGGATGAATGGAAACAAGAATTCCAGACTTGTGGTTTGAAGAATCAATCACCCATATCAATTAATACAAAAGAGGTGGGTGTAATTTTTAATCTTATAAATAAATTTTTTAAAATGCAATTTTGTATTTTTCTTCTCTTACATCAAAAGGCCATAGCATTGGAGTTATTTCCCCTGATATTCCAAAATTATAATAATCCTTATGGTGGCACTCTTTCGAACAATGGACATTCCATTCAATTGGTGTTACACACAGATGCGGATAATAGACCTGCCATAATTGGTGGATTATTTCATCCCTACGATCGTTATGAATTACAAAGTCTACATTTTCACTGGGGACCCAATGACACAGTAGGTTCCGAACATGTAATCAATGGATATCCCAATTCCATGGAATTGCATATGGTTCATCGCAATAGCAAATACAAGTCAATGGAGGAAGCTATTGGGCAGCCTGATGGCTTCTCGGTTATTAGTCGCTTTGTAGATGCTCGTGATTATTATCAAGAATTTGAAGCTCTTAATCCAATTGTCACTTCATTGCCTTACATTAGGAAATTCAAGTCTCAAATGGAAATTCCAATTTTCTCTCTACGGGATTTTATTGATGACATAAGAGAAAATGAGAATCAGTTGTATTACACCTATAGAGGATCTCTGACAACACCTCCCTGTTCGGATAATGTGAATTGGTTTATTTTCCCAAAACCCTTAAGGGTGTCATCTTCCCAACTCACCGAAATTCGTTCACTTTTAGATGATCATAATCATCGTTTGGATTACAATTTTAGGAATTTGCAAGATTTGGGAGAGCTTACTACTGTCTATGTTCGAAAGATTTGAGAGAAACGGTAGAGCAAAAAAACAAAATGTAATTAAATAAAAATTAATTTATTAAATAAAAAATATTATATATTAATACGGCACAATCTCGGGAACATAAATTTTAACAAAATTTTATTTCTATAGAAAATTTTGGCAACATTTTATTTCTATACAAAATTTTCTGTAGGCAATTTTGTAAAAAAAAATTTTTCTTTGGAAAATTTTGTCAAATTTTTGTTTTCTATGGAAAATTTTGTCCAAATTTTATTTCTATAGACAATTTTGTCAAAAAATTATTTTCTATGGAAAGTTTTGTCCAAAATTTTATTTTTGTGGAAAATTTTGTCAACATTTCATTTCTATACAAAATTTTACCAAAATTCTATTTCTATGGAAAATTTTGTCAACATTTTATGTTAAAATTGGTAATCTATAGAAAATTTGGTCCAAATTTTATGTCTCCAAAAAAAAAAAAAAATTGTCCAAATTTTATATCTACAAAAAATTTTGCCAAAATTTTTTTTCTATAAGTTTTGTCAAAATTTTTGTTTTCAATTTTGTCAAATTTTTCTTTTTTTAGAAAATTTAGTAAAAAATTTCTTTTTGTAGAATATTTTGTCAAAATTTTATTTTATAAAAAAATTTTGTCAAAATTTTATTTGTATAAAAAAATTGTTCAAAAATTTAATTTTTTAGTAAATTTTTTCAAAATATATGTTAAAATTTTATTTCTATAGAAAATTTTGTCAAAATTTTATTTGGAAAGAAAATGTTGTCAAAATCTTATTTTGTCCAAATATTATTTCTATAGAAAATTTTGTCAAAATTTTAATTAATATACACAATTTTATCACAATTTTATTTGTACAAAAAATTTTGTCAAAAATTTAATTCTATAGAAAATTTTTGTCAAAATTTTATTTCTATAAAAAATTTTGTCAAAATGTTAATTAATATATACAATTTTATAAAATTTTTATTTGTATAACAAATTTTGTCAAAAATTTAATTCTATAGAAAATTTTGTCAAAATTTTATTTCTATAGAAAATTTTGTCAAAATTTTATTTCTATAGAAAATTTTGTCAAAATTTTATTTCTATATAAAACTATGTCTGATTTTTAGTTCTATAGAAAATTTTGCTACAATTTTATTTCTATATAAAATTATGTCTGATTTTTAGTTCTATAGAAAATTTTGCTAAAATTTTGTTTTTATAGAAAATTTTGTCAACATTTTATTTCTATAGAAAATTTTGTCAAAATTGTATTTCTATAAAAAATTTTGTCAACATTTTAATTAATATATACAATTTTATAAAATTTTTATTTGTATAAAAAATTTTGTCAAAAATTTAATTCTATAGAAAATTTTGTCAAAATTTAATTTCTATAGAAAATTTTGTCAAAATTTTATTTCTATATAAAACTATGTCTGATTTTTAGTTCTATAGAAAATTTTGCTAAAATTTTATTTCTATAGAAAACAATGTCAGAATTTTAGTTCTGTAGAAAATTTTGTCAAAATTTATTTCCATAGATTTTTATACCCACCACCATAGGATGGGGGGTATATTAACTTTGTCATTCCGTTTGTAACACATCGAAATATTGCTCTAAGACCCCATAAAGTATATATATTCTGGGTCGTGGTGAAATTCTGAGTCGATCTGAGCATGTCCGTCCGTCCGTCCGTCTGTTGAAATCACGCTAACTTCCGAACGAAACAAGCTATCGACTTGAAACTTGGCACAAGTAGTTGTTATTGATGTAGGTCGGATGGTATTGCAAATGGGCCATATCGGTCCACTTTTACGTATAGCCCCCATATAAACGGACCCCAAAATTTGGCTTGCGAGGCCTCTAAGAGAAGCAAATTTCATCCGATCCGGCTGAAATTTGGTACATGGTGTTAGTATATGGTTTCTAACAACCATGCAAAAATTGGTCCACATCGGTCCATAATTATATATAGCCCCCATATAAACCGATCCCCCGATTTGGCTTGCGAGGCCCCTAAGAGAAGCAAATTTCATCCGATCCGGCTGAAATTTGGTACATGGTGTCAATATATGGTCTCTAACAACCATGCAAAAATTGGTCGACATCGGTCCATAATTATATATAGCCCCCATATAAACCGATCCCCCGATTTGGCTTGCGAGGCCGCTAAGAGAAGCAAATTTCATCCGATCCGGCTGAAATTTTGTACGTGATGTTAGTATATGGTCTATAACTACCATGCAAAAGTGGTCCACATCGGTTCATAATTATATATAGCCCCCATATAAACCGATCACCAGATTTGACCTCCGGAACCTCTTGGAAGACCAAAATTCATCTGATTCAGTTGAAATTTGGTACGTGGTGTTAATATATGGCCTCAAACTCCCATGCAAAAATTGGTCGATATCGGTCCATAATTATATATAGGCCCCATATAAACCGATCCCCAGATATGACCTCCAGAGCCCCTTGGAAGAGGAAAATTCTTGCCATTCGGTTGAAATTTGGTACGTGATGTTAGTATATGGTATCCAACAACCATGCAGGAATTGGTTCCTATCAGTCCATAATTATATATAGCTCCCATATAAACCGATCCCCAGATTTGACCTCCGGTGCCTTTTGGAGAAGCAAAATTCATCCGATCTGCTTGAAATATATTTATATAGTATATATTGTATATATAGTATATTGAAATATATATATAGTTTATATTTAACAGCCATGCCAAAAGTGGTCCATATCAGTCCATAATCGTACATAGCCCCATATAAACCGATCCCGAGATTTGGTTTTGGAACCTCTTGGAGGAGCAAATTTCATCCGAGTGAGTTGAAATTTGGTACATTGTGCTAGTATATGGTCGTTAACAACCATGCCTAACTAGGTCCATATCGGTCTATAGTTATATATGGCCCTCAGATAAATCGATCCCCAATCACACAAAAATTGGTCCATATCAAGTTCATAATTGTATATAGCCCCCATATAAGCCACCCCCATATTTCAATTCTGGCTCTCTACGTACAAAAAGTCCATATCGATTCGTAATTATTTGTAGACTTAACTATACATAACTTTTTTGTCTAATATATACCATGTATGGACTAAATCACAGTCTTTCGTAGAAGTTTCTACGCAATCCATGGTGGTGGGTACATAAGATTCGGCCTGGCCGAACTTGCGGCCGTATGTACTTGTTTTTTTTACTAACATTGCGTTTCACCCTAGTACATTAGCCGACTTAAATTTTAAGTCTATAAAATTTATAGAAGTCTATCAAATTCTGTCCAGATCGAGAGATATTAAAATGTATGTATTTGGGACAAACCTTTTATATATAGCACCCAACACAATTGACGGATGTGATATGGTATCGAACATTTAGATCTACAAAGTGGTGCAGGGTATTATATAGTCGGCCCCGCCCGACTTTAGACTTTCCTTACTTGTTTTAATATAAAATTTTGTTAAAATTTTATTTCTATAGAAAATTTTGACAAAATCTTATTTCTATGGAAAATTTTGTCAAAATTTTGTTTCTATAAAAAAATGTTGTCATGTAGGAGTCGTGGGGTTCCACGAATCCTAATGGGGTTTTTCGTAGAGAAAATATTTAGTATTTTATTGCTTGAAATTTAACGTGACAGACTAAAAGTCTAGAAACGTCTTAATTTATTTTTGTTATTTTATTGAAGAGAGTCAAAACAGACTAAGAAGTCCTGTAATGTCCACTCTTTAATTGTAATTTATAAATTTAATTTTAATTTATCCAAAGGAAAAACAAGTCGTGCGCTTTTCTTTGTTTGAAGTTTATTCAGCGGCTTCAACATACAGAATAACAAAATTTTGTAAGTGACATGAATTTAAATACAATTTGATGAGAGAAAAAGAATATCACTAGACATATGCAAAAATAATTATGAGTTCTAAATCGTTTAAACAAAATCAATTTCCTATATAAACTAGTTTAGCACTCAACTCTCTTTCTAATAATTGAGCGTTGTTTATGACAATATCAACTTATCACTCATAACATTCTTTACGTTACACGAGAGAGTAAGAGAGCATGAACAATTATAACAAAAATCACTCATTTGAAATGAAACTATATCGAGTTACACTAGCAAACAAATTACAGTTCAAATCATATTAATTCAAATAAACAAAAAAATCAAAATGCACATTAATTAACATAAACATAATTATTAAATAATTTGATTTGATGTTATCAAAAATTAATAATAATTCAAATCTAATGCAAATAATTATAAATTATAAATAAATGCAGATGCTACAGTCAAAATTTTAGTTGGAAAGAAAATTTTGTCAAAATATTATTTCTATAGAAAATTTAGTAGAAATTTCATTTCTATAGAAAATTTTGTAGAAATTTTATTTCTTCAGAAAATTTTTGTCAAAATTTTATTTCTATAGAAAATGTTGTCAAAATTTTATGTCGGTAGAAAATTTTGTGAAAATTTTATTTTATATAAACAATTTTATCAAATTTTTATTTGTATTAAAAGTTTTGTCAAAAAATTAATTCTATAGAAAATTTTGTTAACATTTTATTTCTATAGAAAATTTTGTCATCTTTTATCCGTCTTAAACAGTATTATGATTAATCAATTAGACTTGATTTACAAACAGACAAAACTAAAACTAGATTAGTGAAATTTGCCATTTCCGATTAGTCCGCACAAAGTCGATTTTTTTACTTTTGTATCCCATTTGTTGTTTCTAAGAAATGTTTTTGATTAATTTAAAGAAGTATAATATAAAATTTTAATATGCAAATTGGGATAATTATTTTATTTTTATATATTTGCTAAACACAAATTATATGCAAGATTTGAAAAAAAATCTGAAAGAATCGTTAATTTTCTTGTTTTCAAAATATATATGGGGACATAGCGCGACGACCGTTTGTCGTGACGGCGAACTCTTCAGATACTGCGGCGAACTAGTGGTATACTGCGGCAAGCTCGATTGTTGTACACTTTACGTCCATTTTGATCCTGCAATTCGCGGAAATTGTTAACTAGAGCATTTCCTTCAAAATTCAATAGCTTGCGGAATGGTTTCAACTGATCTGAGGCTACGGGAATAAAATTTGGAAATATGATCCAAGTAACAGCTTGCGAACATTCTGGTGTTGTTAATGATCCTGGATAGGTATAGAAGGTCCGTTTAGCAGTGGTATCAATACCACCATACATACCGGATAATTTAAAGTTCGAAAACATTGTAGACGTATTTGGGTTTTTAATAAACTGCAATGCCTTGTCGACATCATCCAAAGGTTTTAATCTATGCGAGAGAGTCACTTCATAGAAGGCCGCGAGGACAGTAACACCATCCGCATTTTGCAGAGCTTCTTCGAGACTTTTATATTTTGTATTGTAATGAACTCCATGGACTTCCATGGGATAACGTAAACCATTAATAACATGATCTGAACCCAGAGTGTTATTGGCGCCCCAATGAAAATGCAGATTAACGAACTGATAGGTCTCATTTGTGGGCAGTGGTCCACCCGAAATCTGAGGTTTGGCTCCATCGGCATCATCGGGTATTGTAATCTGAGCTGTGTGACCAGCATTGGTTATAGTGACATTATATTCTTGTTTGTAGTTCGTATATTTGATGGGTGGATATGGTTGAGGTCCAAGCTAAAAAAATTAACAATAATAAAAGTTTTATCGCATTTTCTATAAAAATTAATTTTTGAACAAATTTTCTATAGAAATAAAATTTTGACAAAATTTTCTATATTAAATAAAATGTTGACAAAATTTTCTATATTAAATAAAATTTTGACAAAATGTTCTATAGAAATAAAATTTGGACCAAATGTTGTATAGAAACAAAATTTTGACAAAATATCCCATATATAAACAAAATTTTGACAAAATTTTGTATAGAAATAAAATTGTGACAAAATTTCCTTTAGAAATAAAATTTTGACAAAATTTTCTATAGAAATGAAATTTTGACAAATTTTCTATAGAAATATAATTTTGACGAAATAAAATTTAGACAAAATAGGAATAACATTTTGATAAAATTTTCTACAGAAATAAAATGTTGACAAAATTTTCCATAGAAATAAAATGTTGACAAAATTTTATAGAAATAAAATTTTGACAACATTTTGTATAGAAATAAAATTTTGACAAAATTTTGTATACAAATGAAATTTTTACAAAATTTTCTATAGAAATAAAATTTTGACAAAATTTTATGTCTATGGAAAATTTGGTCCAAATTTTATGTCTCAAAAAAAAAAATTGTCCAAATTTTATATTTCCAGAAAATTTTGTCAAAATTTTATTTCTATAAGTTTTGTCAAAAAATTTTTTTTTTAATTTTGTCAAATTTTTCTTTTTTAGAAAATTTCGTCAAAATTTTCTTTTTGTAGAACATTTTGTCAAAAATTTATTTTATATAAAAAAATTTGTCAAAATTTTATTTGTATAAAAATTTTTTCAAAATGTATGTTAAAATTTTATTTCTATAGAAAATTTTGTCAAAATTTTATTTGGAAAGAAAATTTTGTCAAAATCTTATTTTGTCCAAATATTATTTCTATAGAAAATTTTGTCAAAATTTTAATTAATATATACAACTTTATCAAAATTTTATAGAAATATAGAAAATATTTTGTCAAAAATTTAATTCTATAGAAAATTTTGTCAAAATTGTATTTCTATAGAAAATCTTGTCGAAACTTTATTTCTATAGAAAATTTTGTCAAAATGCAGAAAATTTTGTCAGAATTTTATTTCTATAGAAAATTTAGTTACAATTTTATTTCTATATAAAATTATGTCTGATTTTCTATAGAAATAACATTTTGACAAAATTTTCTATAGAAATAAAATTTTGACTAAATTTTCTATAGAAATACAATTTTTACAAAATTTTCTATAGAAATAAAATTTTGTCAAAATTTTCTACAGAAATGGAATTTTGACAAAATTTTCTACAGAAATAAAATTTTGACCAAATTTGCTCTACCATTAAAATTTTTATAAAATTTTCTATAGAAATAAAATTTTTAACTACATTTTCTACAGAAACAAAATTTTCTCTATGCATTGTAGTTGTTTTTTTTTTATTTCAGCTTAAAACCTTTTCCTCTGTTGGTTAAGTTACATTTGTAGTTTAGTCAATGTATACAAATAAAATTTTTGACAAAATATTCCATAGAAATAAAATTTTGACAAAATTTTCTCTATAAATAGAATTTGGATAAAATTTTCTCTATAAATAGAATTTTGACAAAATTTTCTATATAAATGAAATTTGACAAAATTTTCTATAGGAATAAAGTTTTGACACATTTTTTATATATATGATATTTTGACAAAATTATCTACAAAAATAAAATTTATACGATTTTGAAAAAATTTGCAATGGTGTAAAATCTTAACAAAATTTTCTATAGAAATAAAATTTTGAGAAAATTTTTAATATAAATAAAATTTTGACAAAGTTTGTTATAGAAAAAAATGTTGACAAAATTTTCTATGGAAATAAATTTTTGACAAAATTTTCTATAGCAATAAAATTTTGACAAAATTTTCTATAGCAATAAAATTTTGACAAAATTTTCTATAGGAATACATTTTTATACCATGCGCCACACTGGAACAGGGTATTATAAGTTAGTGCATATGTTTGCAACACCCAGAAGGAGACGAGATAGACACATGGTGTCTTTGACAAAAATGCTTAGGGTGGGCTCCTGAGTCGATATAGCCATGTCCGTCTGTCCGTCTGTCCGTGAACACATTTTTGTAACCAAGGGATTAGGTAGTAATTTAAGCCCAATCGAATCTGGCACAAATATGTGTTTTGGGTCAAAATAGAACCCTATTGATTTTGGAAGAAATCGGTTCAGATTTAGATATAGCTCCCATATATATCTTTCGCCCGATATGCACTTATACGGCCCTAGAAGCCTGAGTATTACCCCAATTTGGTTGAAATTTTGCACTAGGAGTACAATTGGTAGTATAGTCAAATGCGCAAAATTTTATTGAAATCGGTTCAGATTTAGATATAGCTCCCATATATATCTTTCGCCCGATATGGACTAATACGGTCCCAGAAGCCAGAGTTTTACTCCAATTTGGTTGAAATTTTGCACAGGGAGTAGAATTATTATTGTAGCTATGCGTGCCAAATTTAGTTGAAATCGGTTCAGATTTAGATATAGCTCCCATATATAGCTTTCGCCAGATTTACACTCATATGACCACAGAGGCCAATTTTTAACTCCGATTTTGTTGAAATTTTGCACAGGGAGTAGAATTAGCATTGTAGCTATGCGTGCCAAATTTGGTTGGAATCGGTTCTGATTTAGATATAGCTCCCATATATATGTTTTTCTGATTTCGACAAAAATGGTCAAAATTCCAATATTTTACTTGTAAAATCGCCACTTCTTAGTCGAAAAGTTGTAAAAATTACTCTAATTTTCCTAAACTTCTAATATATATATATATATCGAGCGATAAACAAACTTTTGCGAAGTTTCCTTAAAATTACTTCAGATTTAAATGTTTCCCATATTTATACCCTGCTTCACACTGTGGAACAGGGTATTATAAGTTAGTGCATATGTTTGCAACACCCAGAAGGAGACGAGATAGACACATGGTGTCTTTGGCAAAAATGCTCAGGGTGGGTTCCTGAGTCGATATAGCGATGTCCGTCTGTCCGTCTGTCCGTGAACACATTTTTGTAATCAAAGTCTAGGTCGCAGTTTTAGTCCAATCGACTTCAAATTTGGCACAAGTATGTGTTTTGGCTCAGAATAGATCCCTATTGATTTTGGAAGAAATCGGTTCAGATTTAGATATAGCTCCCATATATATATTTCGCCCGATATGGACTTATATGGCCCCAGAAGCCAGAGTCTTACCCTAATTTGCTTAAAATTTTGCACAAGAAGAACAATTAGTACTATAGTCAAGTGTGGCAAATTTTATTGAAATCGGTTCAGATTTAGATATAGCTCCCATATATATCTTTCGCCCGATATGCACTAATATGGACCCAGCAGCCAGAGTTTTATACCGATTTGCTTGAAATATTGTATTAACATAACACTTAGTCGTATAGTCAAGTGTGCAAAATTTGATTGAAATCGGTTCAGAAATAGATATAGCTCCCATATATATCTTTCGCCCGATATGGACTAATATGGTCCTAAAAGCTAGAGTTTTGACCCAATTTGGTTGAAATTTTGCACAGGGAGTAGATTTAGCATTGTAGCTATGTATGCCAAATTTGGTTGAAGTCGATTCAGATTTAGATATAGCTCCCATATATATCTTTCGCCCGATATGCACTTATATGGACCCAGAAGCCAGAGTTTTATCCCGATTAGCTTGAAATTTTGCACAAGGAGTACAATTGGTAGTATAGTCATGTGTGCCAAATTTGATTGAAATCGGTTCAGATTTAGATATAGCTTCCATATATATTTTTCGCCCGATATGGACTTATATGGCCCCAGAAGCCCGAGTTTTGGCCCAATTTGGTTGAAATTTTGCACAGGGAGTTGATTTAGCATTCTAGCTATGCGTGCCAAATTTGATTGAAATCGGTTCAGATTTATATATAGCTCCCATATATAGCTTTCGCCCGATTTACACTCATATGACCACAGAGGCCAATGTTTTGCTCCGATTTAGTTCAAATTTTACACATGGAGTAGAATTAGCATTGTAGCTATGTCTGCCAAATTTGGTTGAAATCGGTTCAGATTTAGATATAGCTCCCATATATATGTTCTTCTAATTTCGACAAAAATGGTCAAAATACCAACATTTTCCTTGTAAAATCGCCACTGCTTAGTCGAATAGTTGAAAAAATGACTCTAATTTTCTTAAACTTCTAATACATATATATCGAGCGATAAATCATAAATAAACTTTTGCGAAGTTTCCTTAAGATTGCTTCAGATTTAAATGTTTCCCATATTTTTTTACTAAAATTGTGTTCCACCCTAGTGCATTATCCGACTTAAATTTTGAGTCTATAGATTTTGTAGAAGTCTATCAAGTTCTGTCCAGATCGAGTGATATTTAAATGTATGTAGTTGGGACAAACCTTTATATATAGAACCCAACACATTTGACGGATGTGATATGGTAACGAAAATTTAGATCTACAAAGTGGTGCAGGGTATAATATAGTCGGCCCCGCCCGACTTTAGACTTTCCTTACTTGTTTTTTACTAACATTGTGTTCCATCCTAGTGCATTAGCAGACTTAAATTTTGAGTCTATAAATTTTGTAGAAGTCTATCAAATTCTGTCCAGATCGAGTGATATTTAAATGTATGTATTTGGGACAAACCTTTATATATAGCCCCCAACACATTTGGTATCGAAAATTTAGATCTACAGAGTGGTGCAGGGTATAATATAGTCGGCCCCGCCCGACTTTAGACTTTCCTTACTTGTTTAGTTTGTTTTTGTAGTGGATCGGTCCATTTTATGGTATGGCATGGGTAAATTCAACCGATTTCTATGTTGGTATATATGTTTGCTTGACAGACTATCTGTCATCAAATCCACTTGAAATTCTATATATTTTCATGTAGCTCACTACGACGAAGATTTTGCAAAGGAAACTCTTATACTCGTATTTGATACATGGTGTTGGGTATGTAAGTTCGACCCGTCCAATCTTAAGTCCATATTTACTTGTTATACCTCAAAAGTATTGATAGCAATTGGAGACTGGCGATCACCTCCACATTGGGGATATTCTTCAGGCCATTGATCCTGTTCACGATATGTCCATGCTAGAAATTTAAATTTTTATAATTTATTTACTTTTATTTGACACAGAAAAAAAATCATTTCCTGTACCTACCATTTACATTGCAAAGGACTGCCAACAGCAAAATTCCTATGTTCTCAAATTTTATAGACATTTCATATGGGGAATTTCTAAACTCGACCACTTTCAAAAGAAAAGTGCCGCTATTCCTTTACAACTAAGAGAATTTATAACTTAATACCTTCACACATTAGACTAACATCAACTGCCTTAGAATCAACTTCATGGTATAGGCTGCATGTGTCAATAATAAATCCCCATTTATTTGGTGCAGAAAATTGGTCACCAACTTTTTGTCGGTTCAATTATATGGAACAAATTATAAGCACGTACCCGTTATTGATAATTGAAGGTGTGAATTTCATATTTATTTCCTTGAAACTTTTTGTTAGTGCATTTAATTCGAATTCGAAAAAAAACCATATTAGATATAAGTAGGTAGTTATTTTTCCTATAATCAGCGTGTCGCTAATGGCTTATTAATGGGATTTTACTTAGGATTTTTAGTTTCAATTGATATGACTTAGAGGAAGTACATGTGGTGAAGTTTCACAATACTAAAACGGCACCAAATTTCGCTAGCATTAACCCTTAGACCACCGATATCCACTACAGAGGACATTCGAAAATGAAATTTGATAAAATTTTATTCTTATAGAGAATATACTCAAAATTTTATTTCTATAGAAAATTTTGTTAAAATTGTATTTCTATAGAAACTTGTTACGACGAAAGTTGTTTACTCTCGTTTTCGCCAACACATTTATTTTTTTTTTTTCATTATTTTTGAATTACTTCATTTTATTCTTTGCGTTATCGAGAAATGATTAAATACCTATTACATTTAAGTTGCAACAAGAATTCCCATTCCCAGATACCGTTATCGGTTGGCCTTGCCCATCAACATACGCGGCTGCAGCAACGAGGCCATGCAGGTAGCAAAGTAACTTGCAACATCTTTGTTGAAATGTAACGGCATTAAAGTGACGGCGACTGCAGCCTGGCGGTCTGCAAAGGCAAATCGTGGTCATTTGGAGAAAGCACGTGGACGAGTCAACAGGTGGTAAGTATAGTGTGAAAGAATATTCAGGGTGAAGACTTGTTAGTGGAGTGCCATTGAGTGAAAGTCTTTGTCGCATAGTTCTACTGGCCTGTTATTGTACAAGTGGAATACACGTGGTAATTAAAGGTCACCAGTTTACGCTGCACCATGTCGTTCCCTCCGCATCAAAGACGAACAGCCCGCAGTACATTTGACTTGTGTACTTATCCAGGTCACAGTCACTCTCGATCTTCACGCTCTCATTGCCTTTGCCCCACATTTGACCTCTGTTCAAGGTCACCGGCTTACGTTACATCACGTTGTTCCCTGCTCATCAAATACAAATAGCCCGCAGAACATTTGACTTGTATACTTATCCAAGTCACTCCCGATCTCACTTACTTTGCCCCATATGTTACCTATGTTCAAGGTCACCAGTTTACGTTGCTCCACGTTGTTCCCTCAAAGACGAACAGCCCGCAGTACAATTGACTTGTGTACTTATCACGGTCACATCCACTCTCGATCTACACGATGCCATTGTCTCTACCCTTCGCTTGACTCGTGTACTTACTCAGGTCGCGGTCACTCGAGATCTACACGATCCCATTAACGCTGTACTTACCAAGGTCACCATTCCACTCCGCCGTTCCTAGTCTCTACACGCAAAGAAAAAAAACGTTTGGAAAACGTGTACCGAAAACGTTTTTCTTTTGTTAGAGTTTTTTGAATTGCTTCGAAAATTTTAAACTTTTATCACCAAAAAAAATTCGTTTGTTACAAAATTTTTATTTTTTCAATAAAAAAAGTTATTTTTGAAACAACAACACAGTCCATTTCGTTTATATCAAACACTGTTCTTTTCTGACTTTAGGTCTTTAATAAGACACATTTTACAGTTCAAAATTTAATATTGTACAATGTAATGTTGAACATTTTTTCGGAATCTTCCGAACATATCTGGAATATATGAAAAAAAAAAACAAAAAACTTTGGTCGAATCAGGGATCGAACCCACGACCCTTGGCATGCAAGTTGGACGTAGCAACCACTGCTCTACGGTGCCAAACTAAATATTTGTTTCTGTTAAATAAACTTTGTTTATTCGGTTCGTGGGCGCCGCAAGCTATGATATACAAATATAACTTATATGGATATTTATCTATTGATGACCATAACAAGTACATAGCTCAGTGGTTAGTGTGTTGGCTTACAAAGTGCATGGTCCGCGGTTCGATTCTCCGTCCAGGCGAAAGGTAAAAAAATTTTAAAAATTTATAAAATCGTATAATTTCTTCTACATTGTTGGTATTACAGGGAAAGGTGTTAAGAACTAAAAAAACCTCGTGGATGTGAGAAAGATGTGAGGGAAAATGCAATTAGCAAGAAAACAATGTTTTTTGTCTGTATGTATTTTCTCTGGGCTTTCAAGGTCATTTTTGAATGCGAATAAAACAAATATTGATATGACAATATAATATAATAGGGAAATACATTACATTTTCACATACATTCTATTGATTTCCGTATAAGTTTCACTTACATTCAATTTATCGTCAATTACATTTGCAAACAAATGCGTCAATTATTACGAAATTACTATAATTCGACATAAAACACATACTTAGTAATTGCAAAAATAATTAACTTAAACTAATATCACAGCAAAACTTATGTTGCTATCACTGATGGTAACCGACTAACTATAATAATACAATTCTGTAGTTGGCGTTAGCATTGTCTTTGTCTTCTTCTCTGTTTATTGCACTTGTTGTTTTTTGTTGTATACGTAAACTCTCTAATGTATATCTCTTATTCTCTCCTCTCTCTTTGTCCAATATTTTTACGTTTCGTAGATCTGCATTATGGTTGTTCTCTATGCAGTGTTGAGCCAATGCTGTTGTCATCTTTTCTTTCTTTATATCTCCTTCGTGCTCTGCAATTCGTGTGGCTAAGCTGCGCTTTGTTGTGCCAATATAACATTTACCGCATTTCTCTGTAGAGTTTCCAGTACATCCCGCTTGTTCAAGTAACTAGTTATTGACTATTAAATTCACCTATCACCAATAAGTACCACTAGTTACTCCCAAATCTACTCGACATGTATTTAACTGGTGAATTTAACATGGGGATGTCATTGGAGGGAGCCAATTGGATATCCTCAGCATTACGTTTAGCACAAGAAATAAGTAGTAACTGTGGGATACATATATAAATACCTTCATGGGATACATATATAAATACCTTATACCACAAATCGATTAAAATATAATTTGATTATTTTAATTTATTTATTAACATGAATTATATTAAATTAAAATTAAATATATTTAAAGGTAAAATTAAAAAATACAAAACATAAAACTTAATTTAAATACATAATAGAAAGGTGTCTTTACGGGAATGCACTGCATAGCATGTACATCTGAATGATAGTGGTACCTGAAAATTAAGAATATAATTAACAAAATAATGCAAAATGTATACCATATTATTAGTGTACTTACTAAAAAAACTTCCGCAATATATCCAAACACGTTTTTATTAAATTGTTTTCTAATGCTCTGCAAAAAACGTCTTGCTACGAAACCAACAGAAAACTAACTAAATTATGAGTTTCTGAAAATTCTAAAGTATTGAGATGAGCTTTGTTGTTTTTTTTTTTGTTCTTCAAAATAACGGATAATTATCTCAGAGAGCTGTAAAAATTGTCCAGCAAATAAGAGAGTTCTCCCGCGTCGATTTTACAGGCAAACAGTTATCTGTGTTATAATTATTCGACTATTCCAAGGATTACTTATCTCCTCTTAAATAACCAGTCAACCTTGTAGTTGTTTATATAAATAGCGAAAATGCGACAATGACTTCTTGCCGAACAAGCGGGATGTTATTTCATACACCACATTGCTTTGCTCAGTTGTTGCTATTTTGGTTTTTGTTTGTGTGTATAGAGAGGCTATTGTTTTGTTTGGTTTGTGTGCTATACTTATTTCGTTGTTGTTTATGATATCTTGTAAGTGCCCACCTGACCACAACGTTCGTTATCGAATTCGATATAGAAATATTCTCGGTTTTTTCTCGAATAAAACTTTCGAAAACGATATCGAGAATGGTTCGAAAAAATTTCGAAAAACGTTCATCTGTCGTGCTGTTACTGCCAGCAAACTCTTCGTTTTCGAAGGCTTGCTAGTGATTCGTTAAAGAAGGTTTCGCGATATCTATAATTGATCGCTAACGAATCTATTTCGAATTCGTTTTCGTATTCGATATCATTCCGCTTTCGAAGGTTTTCTATACTGTTTTATTCCCATTTTGTTCCCATTATAAGTTGTGTAGTAAAAGAAAATTTTCAAGTTTGGTTTTATTTTATTATAACACAATATAGATAATTATAATACAAAATAATGTAGATATTAGTGTTGCGAACAAAATATTTAAAATATTTACATTTTGGAATGTATATTTAAAGTCATTTAAGGCACTGCATTGACTTCTTTGCGCGGAATTTCTTATTAAGCCGATCGTGGCTATGCCATTGAAAAGGACTATAATCAATGAGTAACATTTTCCTGGATACATCTGCAAATTAAACAAGAAAGCAAATTGATAGTTTTTTTAAAAGATATATCAATAAATTACTTACCTCTTTTAGATTCGCTAAGACACTTCACCAGCACTTAACAATTTCTTAAACGGAAATGACTTTTAAATCTCTGTCTTTGTCAAAAACAAACATGGCGTAACACCAACAAATAAGCCAAAAATATTCGTTATTACTTCGAAACAACGAACGTTCGAAAATTTTCGATTATCGAACTTTTCTCGAATAATGTTCGCTTTAAATTATTTCGAAAAATGTTCGCTTTAGCGAACCTTCGCCATTTCTCGGCACTTTGGTCGGGTGGGTGTTTTTCTTCTGTAAGTTTGCGTATGTAGGGAATCCCAAAATATTTGATGTTGCCAGATTGGTTCTTTTCTGTTTGTTTTGTTGGATTTATATTAAGTTTTCGGTCAATTAGATTATTTGTAATGTTTATAGGGAAACAATTATTAGTTAATATATTCCTAATTATCTTAACATTTTTGTGTAGAATCACTCAGAGTAATAACTTTGGATATTAGTTGATTTGCTGTGTTTATTTTTTGCCTTATAGGCTGAGTTGAATGAAAATTGACTAAACGACCAGATGCAATGGGTTTTGCGTACCAATCCGTTATTATTTTGTTTTTCTCTCTATAAATTTTTATATCCAAATATGGAATGCATTGATTTTCTTCCTTTTCAATAGTGAATTGTATTTTTTTGTCATAGTTGTTGAATGTTTTTATTATTTTATGCTCATCCTTCTTCTTTATTATGGCAAATAGATCATCTACATATTTTGTGATCATTTTATGTGTATATTTTGTTGTTCCAATTCTGCCAAACACGATTCCAATAAAGTGTCGAGGATAATATCGGCTATCGTTGGAGATAGCGGGTTTCCCATTGGCATCCCATAAGTTTGATTGTAAATGTTGTCCTCAAATATGAAATAATTGTTGTCATTGAGACAAAATTGGAGAGCTTTTAGAAATTGCGATTTTGGTATTTTTGTGTGATTCTGGAGAGATTCCCATTTTGTCATTATGTTTTTAATTGCTAAATGAATCGGTATATTTGAGTTTGTCTTTATGAAATTGTTTTTACATGCTGGAAAAGAATAAACGTTTATCACAAAAATTATATGCTTTTCTTCCAAATACACTTCCTTACAGCGAAAAGCAAATGAGAAACGAACTTTCTTTGTCTAAAATTTCGTTTGGGAGGAATTATTTTTTTGCGTGTAGTTAGTTAGGGCACTGTTCGTTCGCCATTCCTTGTCGCTTAGTATTATCTTAGCTCTACAGGGCGTACTTAACCAGGTCGCCATTTAATCGCTCAGTCTTCCAGAGCACACACATTCGCCAGCGCATGATCCTGCCCAGACTTCCAGAGCGTACTTAACCAGGTCGCCATTTCATCACCCTGATTTGTCAGTGCAAGATCCTGCCCAGACTTCTGTATTTAGATACGTCGCCATTCAGCTCGCCTATTCCTGCCATACCATCGATCAGACCAAACACGTGGCCAGTCCAGTCCGGTGTGCTTATCCAGGCCACTATATCAAGCCACATCGAAACAGTACCACATACTCACACCACCCGTATCGCCAGTAACTATATACTACTCTAACTATAGACGATTTACCATCAATAAACTTGAATATCAACATAAAACACCGTATTTTCCTTTCTCTGTCACTACACAAACAAATTTCTGTGACGGACCCTTCCCCCGCGAATAATACTTCAGCGACCGGAGGAAGGTTAGATTAGGTTAGGTTCGGTGGTAGCCCGATGTATCAGGCTCACTTAGACTATTCAGTCTATTGTGATACCACAGTGGTGAACTTCTCTCTTATCACTGAGTGCTGCCCGATTCCATGTTAAGCTCAATGACAAGGAACATCATTTTTATAGCCGAGTCCGAACGACGTTCCACATTGCAGTGAAACCACTTAGAGAAGCTTTGAAACCCTCAGAAATATCACCAGCATTACTGAGGTGGGATAATCCACCGCTGAAAAACTTTTTGGTGTTCGGTCGAAGCAGGAATCGAACCCACGACCTTGTGTATGCAAGGCGGGTATGCTACCATTGCACCACGGTGGCTATGGGGGCTATACGTAAAAGTGAACCGATATGGCCCATTTGCAATACCGTCCGACCTACATCAATAACAACTATGTTATTTGTGCCAAGTTTCAAATCGATAGCTTGTTCCGTTTGGAAGTTAGCGACCCAGAATATATGTATATAGTTTATGGGGTCTTAGAGCAATATTTCGATGTGTTACCTATGGTGGAGGGTATAAAAACTTTAAACCAAATATGCTAAATCTTCAAAATAAGTCTTAGCCTTTATGCGAAGCGTTTTAAACTTAATATTCAATATTTCTGTTAATTTAAGGATGATTTATTTAAAGCGTTAATAATATTATTTAACAACATAAGAATTTTTTTATTTTGACGGAAATTTTTTTTATATACGAAATTAATTATTTACCTAGGATCTGCAAATACGCTGAATTTAAAAAATTATATTCTATTGGCGAATCGGTTAAACAAACGCATTCGTTTCGGATATACAAATATTTCTCATTTTCGATTTATTGCCAATAACAAAATAGCTGCTCACAGTTATCGTTTGATCGATTACGATTTACTATAATGCACATCACGGCCGTTCATATCTTGAACATTACGATAATTGTTCACCAAAACTTGGCCATGTTCATCCATTAGTTGACGAAATGGTTCCAATTGAGCGGTAGCAACAGCGACTGGTTTAGGGAATATAATCCAAGTAACAGCCTCGGCACAAGGAGGTGTGGTTAAAGATCCCGAGTAGCTATAGAAGACATGTTTACTGCTAACATCCATACCACCATATAGGGCGGAGAGTTTAAATTTCGGAATATCAACGGATGTTCCAGGTGTCACAATTTTACTCAAGGCATTGCTAATGGCTTGCAAGCCTGGTAATTTTTGTTCCAGCGATGTATCATAAAATGCAGATAATACAACGACACCATCTTCATGTTTAAGAGCCTCTTCCAAATTGCCATATTTCACATTATAATGGACTCCATGTATTTCAACAGCATGGCGTTTTTCATCAATGGTATGTTCGGAGCCCACATCATTATTGGAACCCCAATGGAAGTGAAGATTTACAAACTCGTATTTTTCTCCCTTTGGCAATGGGCCACCAGAGATCTTAGGCATAAGAATTTTTCCCGGTATAACCAATTGGGCTGAGTGACCATTATTCGTTAATTTGGCATTGTATAATTTGTTATATTTTACATATTTTATGGCTGGATACTTTTCGGTGACAAGCTATAGTGGAAGACAAAATGAAGGATGTGGTAATTAATGACAAACAAGAACGATTGACAAAACAAAAAATTAGAGAAATCAAACAAATTCCAGAACTTAATATTGAAGTAATTTTTGCCTTTTCAATTCCAAATTATATTAATATTTGTCGAAGTACATGAAAAGAGCGATCGCACACAAACAACTATTTCTCTCTGCCCATCATTGCTCTGGAGGAACAATTTAATGAATGGAACTCTGTTGATACCAATTTTAACATTTTTAACTTGGACTCTCTTTAGATGTTAACTCTCATTTGAACTCTGTATACTCTTATATGAAATTTAAAAGTTTACTCGTTGAAGATTATATTACGTTTTATCAATTGAGAGCTAAGGCTCGACATGAAAGCTAAGGCTTTCAGTTAGATTATCAAGAGGGAAAAATGGGAAACTAAGATTCCAAGGGATTCTGCAGAGATTGGTGGAACTTAGGTTCCTGGGCTAATGGGTCACTTTATATGATCACACTGCCACCATGAATACTTACATGGAAAACCAATATACCGCAATGAGAGAAAAAGAGACAAGTTGAGTTTAAGTTGAGATGACAAACTTTTTATTGAGGAGGGATAGATCCCTTTACGTTGAAAGCTGGCTGAAGAAAGAGGCCGGAAACTTAGACTGGATTTGACAGGTGAATTCAGAGTTTCAGAAAAGAAGAAAGGGGAAAGCAAATAGATCCTTTTACGTTGAAAGCTGGCTGAAGAAAGAGGCCGGAAACTTAGACTAGATTTGACAGGTGAATTCAGAGTTTCAGAAAAGAAGAAAGGGGAAAGCAAATAGAAAACAGAGTTGCTACTTAAAATTATGACAGCTTAAAACTCTAATCTATTACACGCTAACGGCTAATCTAAAAAGAAAATTCATTTAACTTATCTTAATGATAGGAATTCCATATTAATTCAAATTTCAATTCAATAATTCAAAATTCATACTCAATATATTTAAACTACATTAAACACTCGTATTTCAAGTTCTTTCCTATATTCTGTGGTGGTGGGAATAGTGGTGATGTTGGTGGGGGTATAACAAGCTTGTCATTCCGCTCCTAACAATTCAAAATGGTAAAATCGGACTATGTACAGTGTACATATTGAGTGGCCGATATGTAATGCAACATAATAAAGCACTATATATTTTTTTTATTTCCTGCTCCACACTGTAAAACAGGGTACTATAAGTTAGTGCATATGCCTGCAACATCCAGAAGGAGACGAAACAGATAAATGGTGTCTTTGAGTCAATCTAGCTATGAACGTCCGTCCGTCTGTCTAACTGTGAACACATTTTTGTGTTCAAAGTCTACGAAGAAATTCTAGCCCAATCGATTTCAAATTTGGCCATGTACCTATTGTGGGCACTGTAGCCACAGTTGAGAGAATTCTACAAAAAACAAGTAATTAAAGTCTAAAGTCGGGCGGGGCCGACTATATTATACCCTTCACCATTATGTAGACCAAAATTTGTGTTACCATCTCAACTCCTTCAAATTTGTTGGGAGTTATTATCAAGGTTTATATTCCCATATACAAAAATTTATATCTGAAAAGATTTGAAGAAAATTTTTTGTACTTCTACAAAATCGCTAGAATTAAAAATTAAACGGGTGTTAAACCCCTGGGATGAAACACAATGTTAACCTAGTAAAACAAGTAAGGAAAGTCTAAAGTCGGGCGGGCCGACTATATTATACTCTGCACCACTTTGTAGATCTAGATTTTCGATACCATATCACATCCGTCAAATGTGTGGGGGGCTATATATAAAGGTTTGTCCCAAATACATACATTTAAATATCACTCGATCTGGACAGAATTTGATAGACTTCTACAAAATCTATAGACTCAAAATTTAAGTCGGCTAATGCGCTAGGGTGGAACACAATTTTAGTAAAAAACAAGTAAGGAAAGTCTAAAGTCGGGCGGGGCCGACTTTATTATACCCTGCACCACTTTCTAGATCTAAATTTTCGATACCATATCACATCCTTCAAATGTGTTGGGGGCTATATATAAAGGTTTGTCCCAAGTACATACATTTACGTATCACTCGATCTGGACAGAATTTGATAGACTTCTACAAAATCTATAGACTCAAAATTTAAGTCGGCTAATGCACTAGGGTGGAACACAATGTTAGTAAAAAATATGGGAAACATTTAAATCTGAAGCAATTTTAAGGAAACTTCGCAAAAGTTTATTTATGATTTATCGCTCGATATATATGTATTAGAAGTTTAGGAAAATTAGAGTCATTTTTACAACTTTTCGACTAAGCAGTGGCGATTTTACAAGGAAAATGTTTGTATTTTGACCATTTTTGTCGAAATCAGAAAAACATATATCTAAATCTAAACCGATTTCAACCAAATTTGGCACGGATAGCTACAATGCTAATACTACTCCCTATGCAAAATTTCAACCAAATTGGTCCAAAACTCTGGCTTCTGGGGCCATATAAGTCCATATCTGGCGAAAAATATATATGGAAGCTATATCTAAATCTGAACCGATTTCAATCAAATTTGGCATACGTGACTATACTACCACACGGATGAAAAAGACTGTTTTTCATATTATATGTTTGGAACACAAATTTTTAAACACAATATTGTTGAGTGCAAGCATATAATGTTCATAAACTAGCATAACATATTTGGGACATATATGTTAATATGTTAGAACATATTATGTTTGGGACATAAAATGTTTGTAAATATAATATGCTTGGATGCAAACATATATTAATTTAGAAATAGCCTATAAACATATATGTGTTTAGTAGCTTGGAGCGCTATTTAACAGGGAGCGATATTGAATTAAGTTGGTGGTTGTTGTTTGTTATTACAAAATTAACATTTTATTTTTCCTTTGGCAATTGATCAGCTACTTCTTTGATCCTTACAAACTGTGTGGTCCGCTGTTCGAATCCCCGTCCGGCAAAAGGTAAAATTAAAATAAAAACAAGTATATACAGCAGTAAATTCGACCGGGCCGAATTTTAGATACCCACCACCATGAATACTATGAAAACTCTTCGTCGTAGTGGGTTACTTGATAATATATAGAATTGTAGGGGGTTTGATGACAAATCTTCTCCCAAACGAGCCAGCTCCCGAAGACAAACTTTAAAGATTCTACCTGTGAAGACCAGATAAGATTCTGGATTTATGAGAACCAATTTTGTTAGAGTTTTAGAGAAAATATAAACATATCGTGTATATGTTGAAATTACGACTGGATATAAAATCTTGAATCTGTAGATTTTTCCGCATTTATTTAAATACGATGAGTAAAATCTGGAACTTTTACTTTCAGTTTGAAGCAATTTTCATGATCAGTGAGTGTGCTATACCCTGAAAGAAGTGTATTCTTTTTTGAGAAACGTAATTTTAGACAAGCAAAGTTTTCTTTTGACACAAATTTTAGAGACAATCGTTGAATAAACGAAAACACTTAATAAGAAAAAGAAATTTCGTTTGTCTAAAATTTTATTATAGATTACTAATTTCCAGCAAATCGGATAAAAACTACGGATTCTAGAAGCCCAAGAAATAAAGCCGGGAGATCGGTGTATAAGGGGGCTATACCAAAACATGGACCGATAGACACCATTTGCTACTCACATATTTGTGATCTTAAAATATCTCCAGATTTTCCATTTTAAACAAATCGACCAGAAAATATAGTCTCTAGACGCCCAAGAAGTAAAAATCGAGAGATCAGTCTATATGGGGGTTATACCAAAATATGGACCGATATACCTCAATTTCGGCACTCTTATTTGTAATCTAAAAATACCTCTAGATTTCGAATTTCAGGCAAATCATGTAATAAATACAGTTTATTATAGCTCAAGAATTCCAGGAAAAGCGGATGGTAAATATAGTTTCTAGAAGCCCAAGAAGCAAAATCGGGAAATCAGTCTCTATGGGGGCTATATCAAAACATGGACCGATGAGCACCATTTTCGGCACACCTTTTTATGGTCCTCAAATACCTCTAGATTTCCAATTTCAGGCAAATCGGATGGTAAATATAGTTTCTAGAAGCCCTAAAAGCAAAATCGGGATATCGGTCTATATGGGGGCTATACCAAAACATGGACCGATGAGCACCATTTTCGGCACACCTTTTTATGGTCCTCAAATACCTTTATATTTCCAATTTCAGGCAAATTGGATAAAAACTACGGTTTTTATAGGCCCAAGACTCCAAATCGGGAGGTTGGTTTATATGGGGGCTATATCAAAACATGGACCGATGCGGACCATTTTCGACACACCTCTTTATGGTCCCAAAATACTTTTAGATTTTCAATTTTATACAAATCGGATAGAAAATACTGTTTCTAGACGCGTAAGAAGCAAAATCGGGAGATCGGTCTATATGGGGGCTATACCAAAACATGGACCGATATGGACCATTTTCGACACACCTCTTTATAGTCCTACAATACCTCTAGATTTCCAATTTCAGGCAAATCGGATGGTAAATATAGTTTCTAGACGCCCAAGAAGCAAAATCGGGAGATCGGTCTATATGGGGGCTATATCAAAACATGGACCGATACGAACGATTTTCGACACACCTCCTTATGGTCCTAAAATACCTCTAGATTTTCAATTTCAGACAAATCGGATAGAAAATACTGTTTCTAGACGCCTAAGATGCAAAATCGGGAGATCGGTCTATATGGGGCTATACTAAAACATGGACCGATACGGACCATTTTCGACACACCTCTTTATGGTCCCAAAATACCTCTAGATTTCCAATTTCAGGCAAATCTGATAAAAACTACGGTTTTTATAGGCCCAAGACCCCAAATCGGGAGGTCGGTTTATATGGGGACTATATCAAAACTTGGACCAATATAGCCCATCTTCGAACTTGACCTGCCTGCAAACAAAAAACTAATCTGTGCCAAATTTCGGGACGATAGCGCCTTTATTGAAGGCTGTAGCGTGATTACAACAGACAGACAGACAGACAGACAGACAGACGGACAGACGGACATGCTTATATCGTCTTAGAATTTCTCCCTGATCAAGAATATATATACTTTATATAGTCGGAAATCGATATTTCGATGTGTTACAAACGGAATGACAAACTTATTATACCCCCATCACCATTTTATGGTGGTGGGTATAAAAATCATACAATTTAATAATTTCTTCTACAATGTTTGTATTACAGAAAAAGGTGCTAAGAACTAAAAAATCTCGTGGAAGTGAGAAAGATGTGGGGGAATATACAATTGGGCAGAAACAAAATTTTGAGCATTCAGGTCGAAAACCTATGTTGTTAGCACCTATATTACCTGTTTATTTTCATAATTCATTATGATTGTAAATATATAAATAAATAAATAAAATTTTGAGCACAATATTGTTTGGGAGAATTTTTTTTAAGCATATAATATTTTTGGGTGCAAAATGCTTCCAAACATATTATATGTTCACATAATAACATATTGTTTTTTGGAAGACAACATTATTGAATTTGGATGCAAAAATACAAAATGTTTGGAACTTAGACTACCCAAACATATATTGTTTAGACCAATATGCTTTCAAACATATTATATATTGGAAGAGATCAAACATATAAATGTTTGGGCAATACCCAAAAATATATATGCTTGAAGCAAAATATGTTTTGGAGTATATGTTACAGAAGCGATTTTTTGTGAGCGTGCAATTGTACTCCTTGTGCAAAATTTCAAGCTAATCGTGATAAAACTCTGGCTTCTGGGTCCATATAAGTGCACATCGGGCGAAAGATATATATGGGAGCTATATCTAAATCTGAATCGATTTCAACCAAATTTGGCATGCATAGTTACAATGCTAAATATATTCCCTGTGCAAAATTTCAACCAAATTGGGCCAAAACTCTGGCTTTTAGGACCATATTAGTCCATATCGGGCGAAAGATATATATGGGAGCTATATCTAAATCTGAATCGATCTCAACCAAATTTGGCATGCATAGTTACAATGCTAAATCTATTCCCCGTGCAAAATTTCAACCAAATTGGGCCAAAACTCTGGCTTTTAGGACCATATTAGTCCATATCGGGCGAAAGATATATATGGGAGCTATATCTAAATCTGAACCGATTTCAATCAAATTTTGCACACTTGACTATATTACTAATTGTACTCCTAGTGCAAAATTTCACCCAAATTCGGCCAAAAACACAAAAATGTGTTTACAGACAGACGGACGGACGGACGGACAGACAGACGGACATGGTTATATCGACTCAGGGAGCCACCCTGAGCATTATTGCCAAAGGCACCATGTGTCTATCTCGTCTCTTTCTGGGTGTTACAAACATATGCACTAACTTATAATACCCTGTTCCACAGTGTGGCGCAGGGTATAAAAATTATCTATTGAAATTAAATTTGAGAAATTTTCTTTAGAAGTAAAATGTTGAAATTTTCACATTTTCTATGGAAATAACATTTGACAAAAATTTCTATAGAAATAAAATTTTGATATTTTCTATATAAAGAAAAATTTGACAAAATTTTCTATAGATATAAAAGTTCAACAAAATTTAATATAGAAATAAAATGTTGAAAAAATTTTCTATAGATATACATTTTTGGTAAAATTTTCTATTGAAATAAAATTTTGACAAAATTTTCTATAGAAATATTATTTTGATAACATTTATTACAATTTTAACAAATTTTCCATAGAAATAAAATTTCGACAACATTTTCTATAGAAATAACATTTTGACAAAATTTTCTACAGAAAGAAAAATTTGACAAAATTTTCTATAGAAAGAAAAATTTGACAAAATGTTCTATAAAAAAAAAATTCTGGCAAAATTTTCTATAGAAATAAATTTTTGAAAAAATATTCTATATGAATAAAATTTTGACAAAATTTTCTGTGGCAATAAAATTTTGGTAGATTATTATTGGCTCGAGTGGCAATCGTGATTTTTCTGTGATTGGGGATCGTTTTATCTGGAGGCTATTTATAACTATAGATCGATACGGACCAATTTTTGATTTGGTTTTTATCGGTCATATACTAGCGTAATGTACCAAATTTCAACCGGATCGGATGAATTTTGCTCCTTCAAGAGGCTCTTTAGGTCAAATCTGGGAATCGGTTTATATGAGAGTTATATATAGTTGTAGACCGATGTGGACCAATTTTTGCATGTTTGTTAGAGACCATATACCAACACCATGTACCAAATTTCAGCCGGATCAAGCCAAATCTGGGGGTCGGTTTATGTGGTGGCTATACGTAAACGTATACGGTCCAATATGGCCCATTTACAATACCATCCGACCTTGGCATTGAGCTTAACATGGAATCGGGCAGCACTCAGTGATAAGAGAGAAGTTCACCAATGTGGTATCACAATGGACTGAATAGTCTAAGTGAGCTTGATACATCGGGCTGCCACCTAACCTAACCTAACCTACATCAATAACAACTACTTGGGGCCAAGTTTCAGGTCGATAGCTTGTTTCGTTCGGAAGTTAGCATGATTTCAACAAACGGACGGACATGCTTAGATCGACTCTGAATTTCACCATGACCCAGAATATATATACTTTAGAGCAATATTTCGATGTGTTTCAAATGGAATGACAAAGTTAATATACCCCCCATCCTATGGTGGACGGTATAAAAAGAAGTAGGAAGACAATACTACATTGGCCCAACAAGAGGAAAGTCTCGAAAGGGCCAGACCGACCACATGTACGATGATTCGTTGAGTTAGGCTTATACGAATTTAGCATAAGTCCAATTAGAGTTTAAAAAATTTCTAAACTGCCATGTGTGTGTGTTAGGTTAGGTGGCAGCCCGATGTATCAGGCTCACTTAGACTATTCAGACCATTGTGATACCACATTGATGAACTTCTCTCTTGTGTGTGTGTTAGGTTAGAATATTTTATGACAAAAATATTCCACGTTCACCGTCCAAAAATAACATTTTACTCTTACAACATGTTTCAGGTGATCACATTCCTTCTCTGCGTAGTACTCAGCGGTGGATTACTCCCCTCTCAGTAATGCTGCTAACATTTCAAATGTGCTTCAAACTATCTCTATAATGTGAAACGTTGTTCGTTATTGAGCAAACCATTAAATTAGGCACAACTCAGCGATAAGAGAGATGTTCACCAATGTTG
This sequence comes from Haematobia irritans, assembly GCF_050003625.1. NCBI lineage: Eukaryota > Metazoa > Arthropoda > Insecta > Diptera > Muscidae > Haematobia > Haematobia irritans. Next base: position 251,661,012 of record NC_134397.1, on the reverse strand, counting down.
TAACACAATGTAATCATGGGCTACCATTATATTTAACCTAAGATGGAAGATAGCAAGTAGTCTCTCAAATTGGAAATCAAGATGTGTTTTAAGTCCACAATTAGGTGATTTGTATGTATGGTTTCATATATTCTCAATTTCCCGATTTGTCTCTATAGACCTCTTACCCCTTCTATGATTCTTTGGTTGTATGCATAGTATTTTTTTCTCTCTATGAACGTACATCTTTGGTATTAATTGCAATGGGCGATTGTTTTGTCAAGCCACAAGCTGGATAATCGTTAGACCATTGATCTTGCACATCATAAGACCAAGCTGAAATATGAAATAATAGAAAAATAAAAGTGAATATCCAAATTTTTATTAAAAATCCTCTTCTCACCTTTAATCCCACATGCGATAGTCAATAGCAGACAACAACAAACTAAAACCTTTGCCATTATTTGAAAATATATTTTCAATAATTATCGCCTTACATGTACAAACACCAAATCGTCTCTGTTTTACCAGCAATCTTGCAATGCAATTTTATACTTTGGTTATTAAAAAACAAAAAAACTTAATATAAAATAAATTGACTTTTATTGTGATAACACTGATATTCTTGAATATAAATCTAATGAAAGTGTAATGACATCCGCTATTATTTACAAATTCTCTAGCTATTAAGCCCATTACTTAATATCAGAAGTGGCAACTGGCAAGTTATCTATCTTCTCCTCTTAAAAAACGAGAATAGACTGAATATTGAAGAGTTGTTTACACTTCGCCTAAATAAAAATTGTTGGAAATGCACCCAAAGATATTTCTTATCAATTTTAAGTACCTTTGTACTTAATGTTTATGATTTGCAATTTCTGCTTGTTTTGTAGATTTTTTTATACATATCCCCCACCTCTGCATGGGGTGTACAACTTTTTTCTAATACCCATCGAAACCCATCGAGAGTGACAACTAAGTAAAATCCCTAATTTTAATTCACAATATTACAGTTGTAGAATTAAATGGAACAATGACATCAATTTTTCATTTGCAACATAGCTAATTAGGTCATTAATTGGATTCAAATAATTCTGATATCTCATTTCTTATTAGAGGCAATTAGGAAAACAAATTAAAAACATTCATTTTCCATTTTCCATTTCATTACTTGCGGCAATATCATTAAATTATTCAAGGTCGTCTTATTCAAATGTTGATTGAGTTAAATTTCCCTTGGGAGCTATATCTTAAGGTTTATTTTGTTTTATTCGTATATACGTTTGTTTAAATGGGCAAAAACATGGTTTAAAATTCCTGATGACCTTTTGTGAAATTTGAATTGATAGGAAAGATTCTCTAAAGACATATCGATAAAACAAAAAGGCTATTAAGATATATTTGTTGGTCGGATTTTTTGAACACTTAGACGAGATCATTATGGAGTTTTCTGAATTCTATATTTGTACGAATTTGTAAACTCATCATATAAACCCATACTGTTATATGTTATATACAGTCGAAGCTTGATTTTAAGAACGATATATTTTCAGCCAAGAATACGTTCGATTTGACAAATTTTTCTAAATACGGAAAGGCCGTATTTAGAAAAATTCGTCAAATCGAATGTATTCTTGGCTAGTTCTCGAAGTTTCTTTACAATATTCAAAAATACGTCATTCATTGTAAAACATAAAAAAAAACGTTGAAAAAAAACGATATCTAATAACAGTTGGCAACACTTAAATACAAAGATACATAGTGAGTGAGGGAGAGAGAGAATAGGGAAAACACAGATATTTTTCTATAGGGTGTTATTCTATTATGTTGTTTTAGTATTTCGGCCAATTTTATATAGAAATAAAATTTTGACAAAATTTTCTATAGAAATAATATTTTGACACAATTTCCTATAAAATAAAATTTTGACCAAATGTTCTATGAAAATAAAATTTTGACAAAATTTTCTATAGAAATAAAATGTTGGGGAAATTTTCTATAGAAATTAAATTTTCCATTCGTTTTGTTTTGTTATTGTTGGTTTTGTTCTTTAAGCATTGTTGTTGTTTTTTATTGCAGCTTAAAACCATGCATTGACTAAACTACAAGGGTAGCTTAACAAACAGAGGCAAAGAATGTTTGTCAAATTTATTTCGGCAAAGCCTTATAGACTGCAAGATGGTTGGATGGATTGACAAAATTTTCTATAGAAATAAAACCTTGACAAAATCTGCTACACTCGGCTATAAAAAGGAGGTCCCTTGTCATTAAGCTTAACATGGAATCGGGCAGCACTCAGTGATAAGAGAGAAGTTCACCAATGTGGTATCACAATGGACTGAATAGTCTAAGTTAGCCTGATATATCGGACTGCCACCTAACCTAACCTAAATCTTCTACAGAAATACAATTTTGACAAAATTTTGTAGAGAAATAAAATTTAGAGAAAATTTTCTATAGAAATAAAATGTTAACAAAATTTTCTATAGAAATAAAATTTTGACAAAAAAATTTACAAAATTTTCTACAGAAATTAAATTTTGACAAAATTTTCTATAGAAATAAAATTTTGCCAAAATCTGCTATAGAAATAAAATTTTGATAAAATTTTCATAAAAAATAAAATTTTGACTAAATTTTCTATAGAAATAAAATTTGAACAAAATTTTCCTTAGAAATAATATGTTGACAAAAAAATTTACAAAATTTTCTATGGAAATAAAATTATACAATACAAAAGAAATACAATTTTGACAAAATTTTCTATAGAAATAAAATTTTGCCAAAATCTTCTATAGAAATAAAATTTTGATAAAATTTTCTATAGAAATAAAATTTTGACAAAAGTTTCTATAGAAACAGAATTTTGACATAATTTTCTTTACAAATAAATTTTTGACCAAATGTTCTATGAAAATATATTTTTGACTATATTTTCGATAGAAATAAAATTTTGACTAAATTTTCCAAAGAAATAAAATTTTAACAAAAATTTCTATAGAAATAAAATTTTGACAAAATTTTCTATAAAAATAAAATTTTTAAATTTTCTATAGAAATAAAATTTTAACAAAATTTGCTATAGAAATAAAATTTTGACAAAATTTTCTATAGCAACAAAATGTTGTTCAAATTTTCTACAGAAATAAAATTTTTACAAAATTTCTATAGAAATAAAATTTTGACAAAATTTTCTACAGAAATATAATTTTCAGGAAATTTTTAATAGAAATTAAATTTTGACAAAATTTTCTATAGAAATACAATTTTGACAATATTTTCTACAGAAATAAAATTTTGAGGAAATTTTCTATAGAAGTAAAATTTTGACAAAATTTTTGTAGAGAAATAACATTTTGAAAAATTTTCTATAGAAATAAAATTTTTACAAAAGATTCCATAGAAATAAACTTGTGACAAAATTTTCTAAAGTAATAAAATTTTGAGAAAAATTTCTATAGAAATAATATTTTGACAAAATTTTCTATAGAAATAAAATTTTGGACAAAAGTTTCCCTTACAAAATTTTTTATAAAATAAAATTTTTACCAAATTTTCGATAGAAATAAAATTTTGACTAAATTTTCTATAGATATAAAATTTTGACAAAATTTTCTATAGAAATACAATTTTGAGGAAATTTTTTATAGAAATTAAATTTTGACAAAATTTTCTATGGAAATACAATTTTGACAAAATTGTCTATAGAAATAACATTTTGACAAAATTTTCCATAGAAATAAGATTGTGACAAAATTTTCTAAATAAAAAAAAATTTGAGAAAAATTTCTATAGAAATACAACTTTGACAAAATTTTCTATAGAAATACAATTTTTACAAAATTTTATATGGAAATAAAATATTGACAAAATTTTCTATAAAAATAAAATTTTGAGAAAATTTTTTATTGAAATACAATTTTGAGAAAATTTTCTTTAAAAATAAAATGTTGACAAAATTTTCTATAGAAATAAAATTTTGAGGAAATTTTCTATAGAAATAAAACCTTGACAAAATCTTCTATAGATATACAATTTTGACAAAATGTTCTATAGAAATAAAATTTTGACAAAATTTTCTATAGAAATAAAATTTTGACAAAATCTTCTATAAAAATACATTTTTGACAAAATCTTCTATAAAAACGCATTTTTGATAAAATCTTCTATAGAAATAAAATGTTGATAAAATTTTCCATACAAATAAAATTGTGACAAAATTTTCTAAAGAAATTTTGAGAAAATTTTCTATAGAAATAAAATGATGACAAAAATTTCTATGGAAATAACATTTTGACAGAATTTTGGCAAAACTTTTTTAGGACATGTGAAAAACTTTAACATTTTTATTGTTTCCTAGATGTTGAACTAAAACTTTCCCCTTTAAAAAATGGAAACATTTATCGATATTTTCCAACAATTGAAATCGTTTACACATTCATCTTCACCAAACAAGCTTCACATTTCGATTATGATATGTACCTACAGAACAAAGAAAAAAAAACTGTGAAAAAACTGTTTGAAAAACAAAACATAGTTTGACAAAAATTAGAAATTATTTTCCTCATGTTTTCACCAATGAAAAAAACACTGCTGATCACTTGTGCATTCATACCTCCGACTTCCTCTATCGTTTTCCGTATAGGGAGACAAACAAATTTCCAGTGAACATTTTTCTAATAATTTTTGCAGCACAAAACACAAAACTTTAATTAAAACCATACCAATTTTCTTTATTTCTAAATGTAAGTAGGATGTTTGCTAACAAATATAGTTTCCTAGTAGTTTTGGAATTTTTAGGTTGATTTTTTTTATAGCTGTCACAACAAAAGTTTAATTGATTCTCATTCCAAGTCATGTCCAACAGAACATGTCCCAAAAAAAAAAAACCAACTAAATGGCTACATGGCTACAAATATAGCCACATTCAGCAAATGTTGCTGACCAACGCGAGTTGGTAAAGTTTTCACCATTATGTTGACCATTTGTGGACAAAACAAGGGGAAAGGAATAAATGTAGTTTTACTGATGTACATTTTTTAGTTTCGATAGCAATTTAATTACACATCATTTTTCATTTCATGCAATATGACTTGTTTTTTTTTTTGCACCAATAAATTATTAAATTTGATATTTATTTATCCGTTAAGGAATTTTTTGGAAGGGATATGAAACACTGCGGAACAGTGTATTATCAGTTAGTGCATATGAAGACGAGATAGACAAGTCAAATTTTTATTTCTAAAAAAAATTTGTAAAATTGTTTTTCTATACACGCACAGAAAAACATGGTTGCCGCATCCATTTAATGCTTATCTAGAGTATGTAATTGTGGCGAAAACCATGTATTTTGTCTTTGTAAAAATAATTTTCGAGCGGAGAAAAATATATGTTGGCAATAAGCATTTAAATGGTTCTCAAATGCCGCAAACATGTTCTATTATTTAAATGATAGAATTTGAGACCATTACACGGCCGGGAAAATCATGTAACTGACCATTCAATTTTTTTACTTTTTTGCATTTGAAAAAAGTATTTTTATAGTTTACGTATAGACATGTCTACAACCATTACATGGCCATAAAGACCATGTACATTGTTTTCGTGACCATTTAATTTTTTAATTTTTTTGCAGCGACAAGAATTTTATAAAAACATTGAGCAGGTACACACGATTTTCATTTTGCGCGTCAGTCGTGTGTTGATTGTTTCTTGGAATGGACGGAGAATACGGAATTACTGTGTTTTGTGTTAATTTATTCAGAAAAGGCACGTGGTTTTATGTGAACACAAAAAGGGAAGTGTAATTGAAAAAATGTACCTGTTTTTATTCTGCATTTTTATATATGGTATAATTAATTTTTATTTCCAGTTATATGATATCTGCATTGGTACATTTGATGGGCATGAAGTAAATATGGAATGATTACTTATTGTTGACATTGAACCAAAATAGAGTGTGTAAAAATATGTGATGTTTACTTGCACGACATTATAAACACAAAAAAACAATGAATTATTTTATAAATAAATAAATTTAATTTTGTGTTTTCTTTTCTCAAGTGGCGACTTGTTTTCGACGACGAAAAAAGTTTTTTCATAAAGATCAAAACATTTTAGGCTGCGACCATGTTCTTTTAGCTGGAAGAAAAACATTTTTGACGAATACCATAACATTTTAGATCGTGGCCATTGACTTTTGATTCAAACAAAATTCTTTTTATCAATATAATAACATTTTAGATGAGGACAATTTTATTTTTCTTAGAACCATGTTAACTGAGCCAACATGGTTGCAGGTGAAAACGCTACATGGTCGCCGTAAAATAGCTCCTATCATATTATTTTGCTCTTCGAATATGATTGTGACAATTATGTTTCTTCTCTGCGTGTAGAATGTGTTATCAAACTTGTTTCCTATAGACAGTTTTATCAAAATTTTATTTCTGTAGAATTTTTTGTCTAAATTTTATTTCTGTCGGAAATTGTTTGTCAAATTTTTATTGCTATAGAAAATCTTATCAAATTTTTATTGCTATAGACCATTTTATCAAAATTTTATTTCTATAAAAATATTTATTCCCATAGAAAATTTTCTTAACATTTTATTTTTATAGAAAAAAAATCTTAAAGTTTCATTCCTAAAGAAAATTTTTTCAAGAGTTTATTTTTATAGAAAATTTTCTTAAAATTTTATTTTTATATTTATTTTTGTAGAACATTTTGTCAAAATTTTATTTCTATAGAAAATTTTGTCAAAATTTTATTTCTATAAAAATATTTATTCCCATAGAAAATTTTCTTAAAATTTTATTTTTATAGAAAAAATCATAAAGTTTTATTTTTATAGAAAATTTTGTCAACATTTTATTTTTATAGAAAATTTTCTTAAAATTTTATTTTTATAGAAAATTTTCTTAAAATTTTTAATATTTTATTTCTATAGAAAATTTTTCAATATTTTATTTCTATAGGTTAGGTTAGGTTAGGTTAGGTGGCAGCCCGATATATCAGACTCACTTAGACTATTCAGTCCATTGTGATACCACATTGGTGAACTTCTCTCTTATCACTGAGTGCTGCCCGATTCCATGTTAAGCTCAATGACAAGGGACCTCCTTTTTATAGCCGAGTCCGAACGGCGTTCCACATTGCAGTGAAACCACTTAGAGAAGCTTTGAAACCCTCAGAAATGTCACCAGCATTACTGAGGTGGGATAATTCACCGCTGAAAAACTTTTTGGTGTTCGGTCGAAGCAGGAATCGAACCCACGACCTTGTGTGTGCAAGGCGGGCATGCTAACCACTGCACCACGGTGCTCCCTATATTGCACCACGGTGGCTTTTTTCTATAGAAAATCTTCTCAAAATTTTATTTCTATAGAAAATTTTCACAAAATTGTATTTTTATAGAAAACTGTGCCAACATTGTATTTCTAAAAAAACCTTATTTCTATTGAAAATGTTATCAAAATTTTATTTCTATAGAGAATTATTGTCAACCTTTCATTCGAATAGAAAATTTTGTCAATTTTTTTCTATAGAAAACTGTGCCAAAATTGTATTTCAAAAGATAAAAACTTTCTTTAGAAAATTTTCTTAAAATTTTATTCCTATAGAACATTTTTTCAAAATTTTATTTATTGTTGTCAACCTTTCATTTGAATAGAAAATTTTCTTAAAATTTTATTATACCCTGCGCCACACTGTGGAACAGTGTATTATAAGTTAGTGCATATGTTTGCAACACCCAGAAGGAGACGAGATAGACACATGGTGTCTTTGGCAATAATGCTCAAGATGCTGAGTCGATATAACCATGTCCGTCTGTCCGTCCGTCCATCTGTCCGTCTGTCTGTCTGTGAACACATTTTTGTGATCAACGTCTAGGTCGCAATTTAAGTCCAATCGCCTTAAAATTTGGCACATGTTCCTAATTTGGGTCAGACTAGAACCCTATTGATTTTGGAGAAATCGGTTCAGAGTTAGATATAGCTCCCATATATATCTTTCGCCCGATATGCACTAATATGGACCCAGCAGCCAGAGTTTTATACCGATTTGCTTGAAATTTTGTACAAACATAACACTTAGTCGTATAGTCAAGTGTACAAAAGTTGTTTGAAATCGGTTCAGATTTAGATATAGCTCCCATATATATCTTTCGCCCGATATGGACTAATATGGTCCTAGAAGCCAGAGTTTTGGCCCAATTTGTTTGAAACTTTGCACTAGGAGTACAATTAGTAGTGCAGTTAAGTGTGCAAAATTTGATTGAAATCGGTTCATATTTAGATATAGCTCTCATATATATCATTCGCCCGATATGGACTAATATGGTCCTAATAGCCAGAGTTTTGCCCCAATTTAGTTGAAATTTTGCACAGGGAGTAGATTTAGCATTATAGCTATGCGTGTCAAATTTGATTGAAATCGGCTCAGGTTTATATATAGCTCCCATATATAGCTTTCGCCCGATTTACACTCATATGACCACAGAGGCCAATTTTTAACTCCGATTTAGTTGAAATTTTGCACAGAGAGTAGAATTAGCATTGCAGCTATGCGTGCCAAATTAGGTTTAGTTCAGATTTAGATATAGCTCCTATATATATGTTTCTCTGATTTCGACAAAAATGGTCAAAATACCAACATTTTCCTTGTTAAATCGCTACTGCTTAGTCGAAAAGTTGTAAAAATGACTCTTATTTTCCTAAACTTGTAATACATATATATCGAGCGATAAATCATACATAATCTTTTGCGAAGTTTCCTTAAAATTGCTTCAGATATAAATGTTTCCCATATTTATACCCTTATACCACTACTGTGGTACAGGGTATAATAAGTTTTTGCATTTGTATGTAACGCCAAGAAGGAGTAATCATAGACCAACCTTTTAGTATACGGATCGCCTTAGAATTAAATTCTGAGTCGATTTAGCGATGTCCGTCTGTCTGTCTGTTGGTGTATTTTTGTGTGCAAAGTACAGCTCGCAGTTGTAGTCCGATTGTCGTAAAATTGGGTATAGGGTCCTGTTTCGGCTCAAAGACGATCCCTATTGATTTTGGAAAAAATCGGTTCAGATTTAGATATAGCTACCACATGTATTTTTCACCGATCTGGTCATAATTGGCGTGTATATCAACCGATCTTCCTCAAATACCGTACATCCGAATATTTTATGAGTCTCGAAAAACTTGCAAAATATCAGCCAAATCGGTGCAGATTTAGATATAGCTCCCATATATAGCTTTCGCCCGATTTACACTCATATGACCACAGAGGCCAATTTTTTTGCTCCGATTTAGTTGAAATTTTGCACAGGGAGTAGAATTAGCATTGTAGCTATGTGTGCCAAATTTGGTTGAAATCGGTTCAGATTTAGATATAGCTCCCATATATATGTTTTTCTGATTTCGACAAAAATGGTCAAAATACCGACATTTTCCTTGTAAAATCGCCACTGCTTAGTCGAAAAGTTGTAAAAATGAGTCTAATTTTCCTAAACTTCTAATACATATATATCGAGCGATAAACAAACTTTTGCGAAGTTTCCTTAAAATTACTTCAGATTTAAATGTTTCCCATATTTTTTACTAACATTGTGTTCCACCCTAGTGCATTAGCCGACTTAAATTTTGAGTCTATAGATTTTGTAGAAGTCTATCAAATTCTGTCCAGATCGAGTTATATTGAAATGTATGTATTTGGGACAAACCTTTATATATACCCCCAACACATTTGACGGATGTGATATGGTATCGAAAATTTAGATCTACAAAGTGGTGCAGGGTATAATATAGTCGGCCCCGCCCGACTTTAGACTTTCCTTACTTGTTTTATAGATAATGTTGTCAAAATTTGTTGTATAGAAAATTTTTTCTCTATAGTAAATTTTTGTCAATTATATTTCTATAGAAAAGTTTCTCAAAATTTTATAGCAATAAAAAATTTTCTCATAACTTTATTTCTGTAGAACAATTTTATTAAGATTCTATCTCTATAGAAAAATTTTGTCAAAATTTTATCTTTATCGAATGTTTTGTCAAAATTTCATTGATTTGAATTTTTTCTTTAGTATTCTTGTTTGGCTTTGTCATATCTTGCAAAGTTATGTCACTCGGTCAGTTTAAATTATTTATTAATATTTTCCTTTTGTATTTAATTCTAAACCTTAATATGCCTTCAAGAAAAGTTTTCTAAAAGGAAAAGTCCAAGCAACAAGATATCAAAACACAAGGGTTCATAAGAACACAATAATAACTAAGAAAACTAAAATTTGTAATTTATCAAGATACTACAATTAAAACAAAAATAATTACTCAAAATATTTATGAAATGAGAAATTGTTTTTTTGTTTCAATATCCTTTGGTTTAACACATAATTTGTCCACATTTCAAATTCTTCTTCCTCCTTCTTTGGTTATCCCATCAAATGTATTTGTAAGCCCAAATTTGATTAATGAGCCATTTTGTACCATCTGTTGTCGCCAAGGGTATCGGACTAATTGGCACATGTGTTTGAAGTTTCCAATGTCATATCATACTCGTAATTGTCAATTATGACAATCATAGTCAGAGATAAATTTACAAATAATACCAACGAAATGGATTGTGTCACAATGGAGTGAGCGTAACTGGCTATTAATTTGATTTATTTTCCTAAATAATAAAATTTGGACTTCATTTGTTTAATTTCGTTAAAAATTTCATGGGATACTCACATAAATTACCAACGTAACTTAATGTTATTCTAGCAAACAATGGATGGATATAAGATTAACACTTTACCTAGACTTTATTTGGAACACATTTTTTTTTTGGATTTTCAAAATAAATCGAAAATAAAGACCCTGCTTCAATCAATAATACACCGAAAAAAGCATCTTTAATTCCAAAGATTTTGTTTTTACACTAAGGATTTTTAAGATTTTTTTTCCAATTATTTCGCAACAAAAATTGTCTTTCAAAAATTGCATTTTTGTCATCATAAAAATTAATTTTTATTTAAATCTTTTTTATTGGATCACACCCTCCCCACCACTTTGTAGGTTGCCAAGAAAGGTTTTTGTAAATTGACATTATTATTTCCAGCTATAGGAGAACATCTTGGCATGAAAAGATATTTGTTTTATTTCGGTCTGACACTGATATTGTAATTTTGTCCAAATGCCAAACAACAAAACCTCCCAACATCTTTGTTTATTCGCACACCATCCTTTTAGTATGCTAAAAATTTTCGTTCATATCTGGCTAGAGTTTAAGACACGAACATTTCTAAATCCTGGCAACATTTTGATGGCAATTTTCTAAGGAATTTGTAGTCACATAACACGAAAAAAAAAACATGCAACAAATATTTCCAAAAGGTAATAAGAAACTGTTGCTCTCACACAACACGACCGCATTTTCAGTTTAATTTTATTTCTATCGGAAATTTTCTCAAGAGTTTATTTCTATAGAAATTTTCTCAAAATTTTATTTCTATAGAAACTTTTCTCAAAATTTTGTTTTTATAGAAAATTTTGTCAAAATTTTTTTTCTATAGAAAATTTTGTCAAAAATTTTTTTCTATAGAAAATTTTGTAAAAAAAAAATTTTTTTCTATAGAAAATTTTGCCAAACTTTTATTTCTACAGAAAATTTTCTCACAACGTTTTTTCTATAAAATTTTTTGTCAAAATTTTATTTCTATAGAAAATTTAGACAAAATTTCATTTCTATAAAAATTTTTGTCAAATTTTGTTCCTGTACAACATTTTATCAAAATTGGATATCCATAGAAAATTGTCTCAAAACTTTTTTTCTATAGAAAATTTTGTCAAAATTTTATTTCTATAAAGGATTCTATCCAAATTTTATTTCTAAAGAATATTTTTTTCAAAATTTTATTTCTATAGAAATTTTTCTCAATTTTTTTTCTATAGAAAATTTTGTCCAAATAATATTTTTATAGCAAATGTAGTAAAAATTTTAGTTTTATAGAAAATTTTGTCATAATTTTAGTTTTATAGAAAATTTTGTCATAATTTTAGTTTTATAGAAAATTTTGTCAATTTTTTTTCTATAGAGAATTTTGCCAAAATTTTATTTCTACAGAAAATTTTCTCACAATTTTATTTCAATAAAAATTTTTCTCCAAATTTTATTTTTATAGAAAACTTAGACAAATTTTCAATTCTTTAAAAATTTTTCTCAAATTTTGTTTCTGTACAACATTATATCAAAATTTGATATCTATAGAAAATTGTCTCAAAACTTGTTTTTCTATAGAAAATTATGTCAAAATTTTATTTCTATAAAGAATTTTATCCAAATTTTATTTCTATAGAAAATTTTGTCAAAATTTTAGTTTTGTAGAAAATTTTGTCAAAATATTATTTTTAAAGCAAATGCTGTAAAAATTTTAGTTTTATAGAAAATTTTGTCATAATTTTAGTTTTATAGAAAATTTTGTCAAAATTTTATTTCTATAAAAAGTTTTGTCAAAATTTTTATTTCTATAAAAAGTTTTGTCAAAATTTTTAATTCTCTAGAAAACTTTGTCAAATTTTTTTTTCTATATAAAATTTTGTTAAAATTTTATTTCTATAGAAAATGTTGTCAAAATTTTATATCTAAAGAAAATTTTGTCAAAATTTTATTTCTATAGAAAATTTTGTCAAAATTTTATTTCTATAGAAAATTTAGACAAAATTTCATTTCTATAAAAATTTTTGTCAAATTTTGTTCCTGTACAACATTTTATCAAAATTGGATATCCATAGAAAATTGTCTCAAAACTTTGTTTCTATAGAAAATTTTGTCAAAATTTTATTTCTGTAAAGGATTCTATCCAAATTTTATTTCTAAAGAATATTTTTTTCAAAATTTTATTTCTATAAAAAATTTTGTAAACATTTTATTTCTATAGAAAATTTTGTAAACATTTTATTTCTATAAAAAATTTTCTCATAATTTTATTTCTATAGAAATTTTTTTAATTTTTTTTTTCTATAGAAAATTTTGTATAAAATAATATTTTTATAGCAAATGCAGTAAACATTTTAGTTTTATAGAAAATTTTGTCAATTTTCTTTTCTATAGAGAATTTTGCCAAAATTTTATTTCTACAGAAAATTTTCTCACAATTTTATTTCAATAAAAATTTTTCTCCAAATTTTATTTTTATAGAAAACTTAGACAAATTTTCAATTCTTTAAAAATTTTTCTCAAATTTTGTTTCTGTACAACATTATATCAAAACTTGATATCTACAGAAAATTGTCTCAAAACTTGTTTTTCTATAGAAAATTATGTCAAAATTTTATTTCTATAAAGGATTTTATCCAAATTTAATTTCTATAGAAAATTTTGTCAAAATTTTAGTTTTATAGAAAATTTTGTCAAAATATTATTTTTAAAGCAAATGCTGTAAAAATTTTAGTTTTATAGAAAATTTTGTCATAATTTTAGTTTTATAGAAAATTTTGTCAAAATTTTATTTCTATTAAAAGTTTTGTCAAAATTTTTATTTCTATAAAAAGTTTTGTCAAAATTTTTAATTCTCTAGAAAATTTTGTCAAAAAATTTTTTTTTCTATATAAAATTTTGTTAAAATTTTATTTCTATAGAAAATGTTGTCAAAATTTTATTTCTAAAGAAAATTTTGTCAAAATTTTATTTCTATAGAAAATTTTGTCAAAATTTTATTTCTATAGAAAATTTTGTTAAAATTTTGTAGAAAATTTTGTCAAAATGTTATTTCTATAGAAAATTTTGGCAAAATGTTATTTCTATGGAAAATTTTGTCAAATTTTTATTTCTATAGAAAATTTTGTCAAAATTTTATTTCTATAGAAAATTTTGTTAAAATTTTGTAGAAAATTTTGTCAAAATGTTATTTCTATAGAAAATTTTGGCAAAATGTTATTTCTATGGAAAATTTTGTCAAATTTTTATTGCTATGGAAAATTTCGTCATTTTGTCAAAATTTTATTTCCATAGAAAATTTAGTCAAAGATCTTGTCAAAACGTGTGTTTATATAAAAAGTTTTGTCAAAATTGTATTTCTATAGAAAATTTTGTCAAAATTTTATTTCTATAAAACGTTTTGTCAAAATTTTTATTTCTATAAAAAGTTTTGTCAAAAATATTACTTCAATAGAAAATTTTGTCAAAATTTTACTTCTATAGAAAATCTTGACAAAATTTAATTTCTTTAGAAAATTTTGTCAAATATTATTTCTATTATTTCTATTTATTTCTTTTATCAAAATTTGATATCTATAGAAAATTGTTCCAAAGTTTTTTTTTTCTGTATAAATTTTTGTAAAAATTTTATTTCTATAAAGGATTTTATCCAAATTTTAGTTCTAAAGAATTTTTTTCTGTTGAAAATTTTCTCAATATTATAATTCCATAGAAAATTTTGCTAAATTTAGTTCTGTAGAAAAATTTGTGAAGATTTTTTTAAAAATTTATTCAAAATTTTATTTCTTATTTTTAGAAAGTTTTAACAAAATTTTATTTCTAAAGAATATTTTCACAAAATTTTAGTATATTAGAAAATTTTCTCAAAATTGTATTTCTATGGAAAATTTTGGCAAAATATTATTTCTATCGAAAATTTTGTAATATTTTATTTCTTAAGAAAATTTTGTCTAAATTTTATAAGAAAATTTTTAAGAAAATTTTGTCAAAATTTTATTTCGTTAGAAAATTTTGTCTAAATTTTATTTCTTTAGAACATTTTGTCAAAATTGTATTTCTTTAGAAAATTTTGTCAAACTTTATGTCTGCGAAATAGGTTATCAAAATTTGATATCTATAGAAAATCGTCCCAAAGTTTTTTTTTTTTTCTGTACAAATTTATGCCGACATTTTATTTCTATAAAGGATTTTATCCAAATTTTAGTTCTAAAGAATTTGTTTCTGTAGAAAATTTTCTCAATATTATAATTCCATAGAAAATTTTGCCAAATTTATTTTTGTAGAAAAATTTAGTGAAGATTTTTTTAAATTTATTCAAAATTTTATTTCTATGGAAAATTTTGTCAAAATGTTATTTCTATAGAAAATTGTGGCAAAATGTTATTTCTATAGAAAATTTTGTCAAAATTGTATTTTTATAAAAAAAAATTTGACGATTTTTTATTTCTATAAAAAATTTTCGTTTTTTGTTTTTTATTGTTTTATTTATTGACTGGGTTTATTTTGATCTCAAAATAAACCCAGTCAACTGCACTCACATCGATGATGTGACGGTGGCAAAGGAAAAGAGAAATGTTTTTTACATAGATTTATATAGGCAAAGGCCAACTATCATAAACCTTTTTTCGGAGGGTTCGAGTGTGGTTCACTTTGGGTTTAGTGAACTACCCGAATTTATATTGATAATTGGTTGATAGTTTTGCTGCAAGTAGAGGAAGTTGATGAGGAATGTGGTAATTCCAAAACGTGCGTCCATCCAACCATCTTGCAGTCTTTAGGGCTTTGCCCAAATAAATTTGACAAACATTCTATAGAAATAAATTTTTTACAAAATTTTATTTATATAGAAAATGTTGTCAAAATTTTATTGTGGTAGAAAATTTTTTAAAAATTTTATTTCTATAAAAAAATTGTATTTCTTAAAAAAGTTTTGTCAAAATGTTGTTTCTATAGAAAAATTTGTTAGATGTTATTTTTATAGAAAATTTTATCAAAATTCTATAGAAATAAAATTTTTACAAAATTTATTTATATAGAAAATGTTGTCAAATTTTTATTTTGGTAGAAAATTTTTAAATTTTTTTTTTATTGTGGTAGGAATTTTTTTAAAAATTTTATTTCTATAAAAAATTTGTTCAAAATTTTATTTCTTTTAAAAATTTTGTCCATATTTTTTTTCTACAGAAAATGTTGTCAATGTTTTATTTCTATGGATTTTTTTTTATTATACCCTTCACCACTACTGTGGTACAGGGTATAATAAGTTTGTGCATTTGTATGTAACGCCAAGAAGGAGTAATCACAGACCAACCTTTTAGTATACGGATCGGCTTAGAATTAAATTCTGAGTCGATTTAGCGATGTCCGTCTGTCTGTCTGTCTGTCTGTCTGTCTGTTGATGTATTTTTGTGTGCAAAGTACAGCTCGCAGTTTTAGTCCGATTGTCCTAAAATTTGGTATAGGGTCCTGTTTCGGCTCAAAGACGATCCCTATTGATTTTGGAAAAAATCGGTTCAGATTTAGATATAGCTGCCATATATATTTTTCACCGATCTGGTCATAATTGGCGTGTATATCAACCGATCTTCCTCAAATTCCGTACATCCGAATATTTTATGAGTCTCGAAAAACTTGCAAAATATCAGCAAAATCGGTTCAGATTTAGATATAGCTCCCATATATAGCTTTCGTCGATTTACACTCATTTGCCCACAGAGGCCAATTTTTATCTTCGATTTAGTTGAAATTTTGCACAGGGAGTAGAATTAGCATTGTAAATATGCGTGCCAAATTTGGTTGAAATCGGTTCAGATTTGGATATATCTGCCATATAAAGCTTTCGCCCGATTTACACTCATATGACCACAGAGGCCAATTTTTAACTCCGATTTAGTTGAAATTTTGCACAGGGAGTAGAATTAGCATTGTAGCTATGCGTGCCAAATTTGGTTGAAATCGGTTCAGATTTAGATATAGCTCCCATATATATGTTTTTCTGATTTCGACAAAAATGGTCAAAATACCAACATTTTCCTTGTAAAATCGCCACTGCTTAGTCGAAAAGTTGTAAAAATGACTCAAATTTTCCTAAACTTCTAATACATATATATCGAGCGATAAATCATAAATAAACTTTTTCGAAGTTTCCTTAAAATTGCTTCAGATTTAAACGTTTCCCATATTTTTTTACTAACATTGTGTTCCACCCTAGTGCATTAGCCACTTAAATTTTGAGTCTATAGATTTTGTAGAAGTCTATCAAATTCTTCCAGATCGAGTGATATTTAAATTTATGTATTTGGGACAAACCTTTATATATAGCCCCAACACATTTGACGGATGTGATATGGTATCGAAAATTTAGATCAACAAAGTGGTGCAGGGTACAATATAGTCGGCCCCGCCCGACTTTAGACTTTCCTTACTTGTTATACCCTTCACCACTACTGTGGTACAGGGTATAATAAGTTTGTGCATTTGTATGTAACACCAAGAAGGAAAAGTCTGAGACCCATCGTTTAGTATACCGATCGTCTTAGAATTAAATTCTGAGTCGATTTAGCGATGTCCGTCTGTCTGTCTGTCTGTCTGTCTGTCCGTCTGTCTGTCTGTCTGTTGATGTATTTTTGTGTGCAAAGTACAGCTCGCAGTTTTAGTCCGATTGTCCTAAAATTTGGTATAGGGTCCTGTTTTGGCTCAAAGACGATCCCTATTGATTTTGGAAAAAATCGGTTCAGATTTAGATATAGCTGCCATATATATTTTTCACCGATCTGGTCATAATTGGCGTGTATACCAACCGATCTTCCTCAAATTCCGTACATCCGAATATTTTATGAGTCTCGAAAAACTTGCAAAATATCAGCCCAATCGGTTTAGATTTAGATATAGCTCCCATATATAGCTATCACCCGATTTACACTCATTTGCCCACAGAGGCCAATTTTTTGCTCCGATTTAGTTGAAATTTTGCACAGGGAGTAGAATTAGCATTGTAGCTATGCGTGTCAAATTTGGTTGAAATCGGTTCAGATTTAGATATAGCTCCCATATATAGCTTTCACCCGATTTACACTCATATGACCACAGAGGCCAATTTTTTGCTCCGATTTAGTTGAAATTTTGCACAGAGAGTAGAATTAGCATTGTAGCTATGCGTGCCAAATTTGGTTGAAATCGGTTCAGATTTAGATATAGCTCCCATATATAGCTTTCGCCCGATTTACACTCATATGACCACAGAGGCCAATTTTTTGCTCCGATTTAGTTGAAATTTTTCACAGGGAGTAGAATTAGCATTGTAGCTATGCATGCCAAATTTGGTTGAAATCGGTTCAGATTTAGATATAGCTCCCATATATAGCTTTCGCCCGATTTACACTCATATGACCATAGAGGCCAATTTTTAACTCCGATTTAGTTGAAATTTTGCACAAGGTTTTGAATTAGCATTGTTGCTATGCGTGCCAAATTTGGTTGAAATCGGTTCAGATTTAGATATAGCTCCCATATATATGTTTTTCTGATTTCGACAAAAATGGTCAAAATACCAACATTTACCATGTAAAATCGCCACTGTTTAGTCGAAAAGTTGTAAAAATTACTCTATTTTTCCTTAACTTCTAATGAATATATATCGAGCGATAAATCATAAATAAACTTTTGCGAAGTTTTCTTAAAATTGCTCCAGATTTAAATGTTTCCCATATTTTTTTACTAACATTGTGTTCCACCCTAGTGCATTAGCCGACTTAAATTTTGAGTCTACAGATTTTGTAGAAGTCTATCAAATTCTGTCCAGATCGAGTGATATTTAAATGTATGTATTTGGGACAAACCTTTATATATAGCCCCAACACATTTGACGGATGTGATATGGTATCGAAAATTTAGATCTACAAAGTGGTGCAGGGTATAATATAGTCGGCCCCGCCCGACTTTAGACTTTCCTTACTGGTGTTTACATAGATTTATGTAGGCAAAGGCCAACTATCATAAACCTTTTTTCGGAGGGTTCGAGTGTGGTTCACTTTGGGTTTAGTGAACTACCCGAATTTATTTTGATAATTGGTTGATAGTTTTGCTGCAAGTAGAGGATGTTGATGAGGAATGTGGTAATTCCGAAACGTGCGTCCAGCCAACCATCTTGCAGTCCATAGGGCTTTACCCAAATAAATTTGACAAACATTCTCCTCCTCTTTTGGTTAAGCAACTTTTGTAGTTTAGTCAACGCAATGGTTTTAAAGCTGAGATCAAAACAACAAATATAAAAAATTTTACCAAAATTTTATTTGTGTAGATTTTTTTTTCAAAATTTTATTTCTTTAAAAATTTTTGTCAAAATTTTGTTTCTATAGAAAATTTTATCAAAATTCTATAGAAATAAAATTTTTACAAAATTTTATTTATATAGAAAATGTTATCAAAATTTTATTTTGGTAGAAAATTTTTTTAAAAATTTTATTTCTATAAAAAATTTGGTCAAAATTTTGTTTCTATAAAAAATTTGGTCAAAATTTTATTTCTATAAAAAATTTGGTCAAAATTTTGTTTCTATAGAAAAATTTGTTAAATGTTATTTCTATAATAAATTTTATCAAAATTCTATAGAAACAACATTTTTACAAAATTTTATTTATATAGAATATGTTGTCAAAATTTTATTTTGGTAGAAAATTTTTTAACAATTTTATTTTTTTATTTTGGTAGAAAATTTTTTAAAAATTTTATTTCTATAAAAAATTTGGTCAAAATTTTATTTCTTTAAAAAATTTTGTCAAAATTTTTTTTCTACAGAAAATGTTGTCAAAGTTTTATTTCTATGGATTTTTTTTTTTAATTTTTCTCTAAAATTCAATCATCGTACAACATCTGTCCTTTTAAATTTACAGTATTCACATGGAATCATTATCATTTGATTTAACAAAATTTATATCGAGTGCAATAAAAATCAAAACCAAACAAGCCACTTCACTTGAAACCATAACAAATTATTTTGAAAAGCTTCTAATCAATTCGATTGATGCTTTCCCCTCAAAATTATTTGCTATGAAATACCACTGCATAACCACTTATGGCAATGTAATTATTTGATACTAAACTCACCAAATGCTGTTCATCACTGATTATTGATAGGTAAGGTAGATGAAAATAACCTTGTTAGTTATATGAAAGGAAAACATCAATAGAAGCGCGAATTTAATTATATGAAAACGAATAAATGAAAATTGGGGGCATTGATTTTGAAACTGAAACAACAGCAATGGGAAACAATTTCCAAAGCGATAAAGTTATACATAGTCAATTATTTGTTTATTTAGGATCGCTTTTAATCAATTAGTGGCAGTTGATATATTTTGAAAGAGTAATATAGCTATCAATTTGCACCCTGCTAACTTTGTGAGTATACCTAAATAATTTTACTCCTCTTTTTATTACTTATATATAGATGTTGATATTTTGAGGGACATTTTGAACTAACACTTGTTCAGGTCTAGCTATATAGTCTTAACGTTTGTTTTAAATTTATGGGACAGCTGAGCGAGATTTTTTATTCCAAAAAATATATAACATATCATTTAATCCATATCAAAAGATTAAATAAATAAAAAAAATAAAAATTTTCTCCATTTTATTTTAAATTTGTATTGAATTTAGAAAGTGAATTTAAAAACTTAATAGTTCAAAGATTGATTTTCAGTGAGAAAGAGAGAGAGAACAAAAGAGAATATTTAATCGATTTAGTTGAAAACTAAGGCAGAGAGTATTAAGATAACAAGAGGACGAAATTTTCTCTTCTACAAAAACAACAAATGTCAACCGTATAGATGTCGCACAATGCCTGTAGCTTTGGTATAACCGACGTTGCGGTCGAAGCGCTGTTTTGATAAATTCTTTATTAAGGCATCGGCAGTTATAATTTCAAATTGTCTGCGAAAAAATTTAATAGAATGAAAAGATTTATATAAAAGAACATTTGTTATTACAAAGTAGGTTCTAAATCCTATTTTCCTTACGTTTCGTAAAGCCGGCAGAGAATTGAACTTGGTGATGCCGACGCAAACTTCATGACATTTGAGAGAAGTGCCGACAAAAACTGCATGATATTAGAAAAATTTTCCTCATGACTGCCACCTACTGACGCAGTTTCGCTTCACAGCTTCGTCCTCTTGTCTTTTTATTGTCTCTGACTAAGGTACTTAATTTTGTACGTTTCTTATCCTTAACCCTCTTATGGCCCATTTTTTGCTAGCTTATTAAATATTAAATGTTAACGACACAAAAGCAAGAAAACTAAACAAGAAAAATGTATACAGCAAAATTCAGTACACTGAAAAAAAAAGCATGCTCGGTTCCCAAGATTTTGTCTTTACTTTAAAAATTTTGGTATTGATGATTTGAGCCAAAGAAGCAGAGAATACAAATAAGGATACTTTTAAGACACAATTCTCTCTTAAATTTGGGTTTTGTGTACTTGCTTCTAGGAAGCAAATTTTAATTTTTCCTTTTTTAAGCTTGTTTTCTTCACATGCTATCAAAGTCCTTTAAAAACGAGTTAACGACAACTTTATTTTCCAAATTCAGACTCGACTTCCAGTAGAAATTACGCTATGTTTCAAGTAAAAACCGTCTTCAAAATAAAGTTTTGAAAAACATGTCCTATATTTGAACGATTTTTTGCTTCGTAGTCAAGATGCGAAAAGACAACAAATTTAAAGAAAATTTCATTAATTTTAAAGAATTGTTCTGAATTATTAACGTCAAATTGACCTTAGCCCAAAAATGTTTTCTTTCATGTTATGATATTCATTTTTAAGTCACATCACTTAATTGTAAGGACAATACGACTTCATTGAAAAGTTTATCGACTATTGGACAAGGAAAAAAAATTTATATTAGAGAAATGCGTCTTCTATGCTAAGCAAAATATGTATTTGTATTTTAAAGACATGAAATATTTGACCAAACGACAATATTTTTTTTAGTGTATATGCTGCAAAGCCTCTTGAACAGTTTCACCTAAGTTTTCTTTTTAATTTACATATTTATGTTGTCTTAATGTGTGCTTTGCTAAAAGCTTCTTTATTTAATAAAGCCTGCCTAAAGGCGGGATTGGGTATTAGAGGGTTAAATATAGTAGAAAGAAGGTTCTTTTAATTTCAAGATAAAGTAGTGTCCTAAATATGGGAAGAGAGAAGTTCACCACTGTGGTATCACAATGGACTGAATAGTCTAAGTGAGCCTGATACATCGGGCTGCCACATAACCTAACCTAACCTAAATATGGGATTTCCTTTGAACTTTTGATACTTGACGTTAGTCTATGCCCTCTAACAACCACTCACTAATTCATCGATATCAGTCTATAATCTATATATATAAATAACTTGACCCGCTCCACTGCGCATTCCGAAAATTTCTTAAAATTTTATTTCTATAGAAAATTTTGTCAAAGTTTTGTTTGTATTGAAAATTTTGTGAAAATTTTATTTTTATAGAAAATTTTGGCAAAATTGTATTTATATATATCATTTTGTCAAAATTTTAATTCAATTGATAATTTCGTCAATTTTTTTTTCTATAGATAATTTTGTCAAAATTTTATTTCCAGAGAGAATATGTCAAAATTTTATTTCCAGAGAGAATTTTGTCAAAATTTTATTTCTATAGAAAATTTCATCAAAACTTTGTTTCTATAGACAATTGTCAAAATTGTCTATAGAAAATTTCTATAGACAGTTGTCAAAATTGTCTATAGAAAATAGAAACAAAATTTTGTTTCTATAAAATATTTTGTCAAGGTTTTATTTGTATAGAAAATGTTGTCAAAATGTTATTTCTATAAAATATTTGTCAAGGTTTTATGTATATAGAAAATTTTTATTCCGAAAATTTCTTAAAATTTTATTCCTATAGAAAATTTTGTCAAAATTTTGTTTGTATAGAAAATTTTGTCAAAATTTTATTTTTATAGAAAATTTTGTAAAAATTTTATTTTTATAGAAAATTTTGCCAAAATTTTGTATGTATTGAAAATTTTGTCAAAATTTTATTTATATAAATAATTTTGTCAAAATTTTACTTCTATAGATAATTTTGTCAAAATTTTATTTCTATAGAAAATTTCATCAACATTTTGTTTCTATAGACAATTGTCAAAATTGTCTATAGAAAATAGAAACAAAATTTTGTTTTTATAAAATATTTTGTCAAGGTTTTATTTATACACAAAGTTTTGCCCAAATTTTTTTGTATAGAAAATTTTGAAAAATTTTATTTCTACAGAAAATTTTGTTTCTATAGACAATTTTGTCAAAATTTTATTTCTATAGAAAATTTTGTCAAAATTTTATTCCTATAAAATATCTTGTCAAGGTTTAATTTATATAGAAAGTTTTGCAAAAATTTGATTTCTATAGAAAATATTGAAAACTTTTATTTCTATAGACAATTTTGTCAAAAAATTTTTCTATAGATAATTTTGTCAAAATTTTATTTCTATAGAAATTTTGTCAAAATTTTATTTCTATAGAAAGTTTTGAAAACATTTTATTTCTATAGAAAATTTTGTCAAAATATTGTTTCTATAGACTATTGTCAAAATTGTCTATAGCAAATAGAAACAAAATTTTGTTTCTATAAAATACTAGCGTAACCCGGCCCGCTTCGCTGCGCCTGCCGAAGCGCATTTGTAGGAACATTTTGCGTTAACTTAGTCAACCATATTCTTCGTGCTGAAAACAAATTCGAAAAGATTTGAATTCTTTCAAACAAATCGGACTACTTCCTTTTTCTTTTCTAGGTACAAATACGGCGGATATGCAATATAGTTCGTCTTAAAAAATGTTCTTTATTCAAGTAGTTGGACAAACTTCTACATTTCTTGTGAATTTTAAGTGTGGTTTGTCAATGAAAGGTATCCTTCTCCTCAACATATCTGAAAATTAAGCACTATATTATAATAACATACAAAGGATTACTGTTTCCCATCTAATAAATCGGAAAAAGCAAAAGTAGTAAACAATTTTACCACATTAACATTTGCTAAAATGTTGGAAAATGATGCACCCTCTGCCAATTTCATGTAAATTTAAGTTCTTTACTAAAAAGAAGTCTGGCAGAAGCTCATTTACGGACAACCCTCTACTTTCAATTTAAGAAAAAAAAAACGGACAAAAGGGAACCCTCTCCCACCTTCGCCCCACTCTGACCTGATATCGGACTATCACGTACAATATATTAACATAATTTCATAACTACTCAATGGTCCCTATGAATTCAATCGAAGTAAATCGACAAAGTTTATTTCAATTTTCCCCTTCTCCAACCAGATATCGAAAAATCATATACTAATTTAAAAATCATGTATACATTTAATCACCTCCTCCCACGTTCCCTGTTAATTTCAAGTAGATCGGAGATGTTTAAATTTTGCTTATTGTTTTAAAGGGACGTCACTTTCCCCGATACAATATCGACAAACACCGTAGTGAATAGCACCCCTAACCTTCCCTGAAAATTCTTCAAACTTCCCTTCGTTCATAACCTTCCTCCACTGCCTTTGTAAATTTTAAGAAAACTTAAGAATTTTTGTTTTTTTTGCAGTTTTAGAGGAGGACCTACTCCCCGACCAAATATCGAAAAGTGATGTAGCGTATCTTTTGTAAACGTCCCAGAAAATGTCAAGCAAATTATAAGCCTAAAGGGGCGGCCTCTCTTCCGTCCAAATATCACAAAATCAGGTATCAACTATTAATATCGTAACCTCTCCCCAGTCCTCTGTAAATTTCAAGTAACTCGGTAAAGTTTAATTGTTTCTCTGTATGTAGTTACTTTAGAGAAGCGGATGTCTCCCTATGTCCTTTTATTATACCCACCACCATAGAATGGTGACGGGGGTATAATAAGTTTGTCATTCCGTTTGTAACGCATCGAAATATCGATTTCCGACTATATAAAGTATATATATTCTTGATCAGGGAGAAATTCTAAGACGATATAACGATGTCCGTCTGTCCGTCTGTCTGTCTGTCTGTCTGTCTGTCTGTCTGTTGTAATCACGCTACAGTCTTCAATAATGAAGCAATCGTGCTGAAATTTTGCACAAACTCGTCTTTTGTCTGCAGGCAGGTCAAGTTCGAGGATGGGCTATATCGGTCCAGGTTTTGATATAGTCCCCATATAAACCGACATCCCGATTTGGGATCTTGGGCTTATAGAAATCGTAGTTTTTATCCAATTTGCCTGAAATTTAAAATCTAGAGGTATTTTATGACCATAAAGAGGTGTGCCAAAAATGGTGAGTATCGGTCCATGTTTTGGTATAGCCCCCATATAGACCGATCTCCCGATTTTACTTCTTGGGCTTATAGAAACCGCAGTTTTTATTCAATTTACTTGAAATTGGAAATCTAGAGGTATTGTAGGACCACAAATACGTGTGCCAAAAATTGTGAGTATCGGTCCATGTTTTGGTATGGTCCCCATATAAAACGACCTCCCGATTTGGGGTCTTGGGCTTATAGAAATCGTAGTTTTTATCCAATTTGCATGAAATTTGAAATCTAGAGGTATTTTATGACCATAAAGAGGTGTGCCAAAAATTGTGAGTATCGGTCCATATTTTGGTATAGCCCCCATATAGACCTATCTCCCGATTTTACTTCTTTGGCTTATAGAAACCGCAGTTTTTATTCAATTTACCTGAAATTGGAAATCTATAGGTATTTTCGGGTCATAAAGAGGTGTGCCGAAAACGGTGAGTATCGGTCCATATTTTAGTATAGACCCCATAAGAACGATCTCCCGATTTAACTCCTTGGGTTTCTAGAAACAGTAGGTTTTCTCTGATTTGCCTGAAATTGTAAATATTCTGGTATTTTACGCTCACAAAAACGTGTATCGGATTAAGTTTTTATCGGTCCATTTGGTAATGCCTCCATATAGACCGACTTCACTTCTTGAGGGTGTAGAAGGTGCACTGATCATGAAAATTGCTTGAAACTCAATGTAAAATTTCCAGATTTTACTTCTACAGATTTAAGATTTCAAATCAAGACGTTATTTTATAATTTTCTTGCACACTTACAAGAGATGTTAATGATTCCTCTAAAACTCAAACAAAAATGGTTCTTATAAATCCAGAATCTGATATAGTCTTCATAGGTGAAATCTTTAAATTTATCTTTGGGAAGTGTCCCCAAGTCCTCAAGCCCTCCTGAAATTTCAAAGGAAACCCTAATATTTGGTTCATGGTGGTGGGTATTTAAGATTCGGCCCAGCCGAACTTAGTGCTGTATATACTTGTTTTTATTAAAAAATTAGGAACCTGATATAAATATCATAACCTCGCTCATTTTTCCGTAAAATTTCAGTCGGGGGAGCTTAGTTTTGTTTTCACTGTACTTAAAAAAAAAAGTCGGGCAAAGGGGTGGTCCCCCTCCCCGACCAAATATCGAAAAATAATGTAGCGGATTTTTGTCTAGATCCCAACCCCAACATTCAATGAAAATTTCAAGCAAATCGCATAATTTTGTTCCAAGTTTAAAAAAGTAGGGCAAGGGGGAGGTCCCCCTCCCCGTCCACATATGAAACCATCAGGTACCCCATATTAATTCCATAACCTGACCGCATGTTCTCTGTAAATCTCAAATAATTTAGAGAATTTTTGTTTTTTCACTGTACTTTAAAAAAAGTCGAACAAAGGGGAGGTCTCCCTCCGCCACCAAATATCGAAATATAAAGTAGCGGATCTTTATCTAGATACCAAACACAACCTTCAATGAAAATTTCAAGCAAATCGGTCAACTTTGGTCCAATTTTCAAAAAGTCCGGCAAAGGGGAGGTCCCCCTCCGCGACCAGGTGTCAAAAAATGAGGTACCCTATTTTCACCACATGAACGCCCCCTACGATCTCTGAAAGTTTCAAGTAAATCGGTTCAGCCGTTTCGGAGCCAACTCGGAACATACAAACAAACAAACAAATAAACAAACATAAATTGAATTTTATATATATAGATTTTGTCAAGGTTTTATTTATATAGAAAGTTTTGCAAAAATTTTATATCTATAGAAAATTTTGAAAAATTTTAATTCTATAGAAAATTTTGAAAAATTTTAATTCTATAGAAAATTTTATCCAAACTTTGTTCCTATAGAATATTTTGGCAAAATTTTATTTCTTTTGAAAATTTTGCCAAAATTTTATTTCTATAGAAAGTTTTTAAAAATTTTTATTTCTATAGAAAATTTTGTCAACATTTTGTTTCTATAGAAAACGTTGTCAAAATTTTATTTCTATAGAAAATATTCTCAAAATTTTGCTTTAATAGAAAATTTTCTCAACATTTTATTTCTATAGAAATTTTCTCAAAAATGTTATTTCTATAGAAATTTGTTCAAAATTTTATTTCTATAGAAAGTTTTGAAAAAATTTTATTTCTATAGAAAATTTTGTCAAAATTTTATTTCTACAAAATATATTGTCAAGGTTTTATTTATATTGAAAATTTTTATCAAAATTTTAGATCTATAGAAAAATTTTATCAAAATTTTATTTCTTTTTTTATTCTTTTTTACAAAACCTTTTTTCGGAAGGTTCAAGTGTGGTTCATTGTTTGGTTTAAAGAACTTCCTGAATTTATTCTGATAATTGGTTGATAGTTTTGCTGCAAGTACAGGATGCTGATGAGGAATGTGGTAATTCCGAAACGTGCGTCCATCATCTTGCAGTCTATAGGGCTTTGCCCAAATAAATTTGACAAACATTCTTTTCCTCTGTTGGTTAAGCTACACTTGTAGTTTAGTCAATGTATGGTTTTAAGCTGAAATCAAAAAAAAACAACAACAAAAATTTTATTTCTATAGAAAATTTTGTCAAAATTTTATTTCTATAAAATATTTCCTCAAGGTTTTATTTATATAGAAAGTTTTGCAAAAATTTTATTTCTATAGAAAATATTGAAAAATTTTATTTTTATAGAAAATTGTTATCAAAATTTTAGATCTATAGATAAATTTTACCAAAAATTTTATTTCTATAGAAAATTTTGTCAAAATTTTATTTCTATTGAAAATTTTGCCAAAATTTTATTTCTATAAAAAGTTTTGCAAAAATTTTATTTGTATAGAAAATTTTGTGAAATTTTATTTCTATAAAAAATGTTTCCAAAATTTTGTTTCTGTAGAAAATTTAAAAAAAAAAATTATTTCTGTACAAAATTTTGTTAAAATTGTATATCTGTAGAGAATTTTGACAAAATTTTATTTCTATTGAAAATTTTGCTTGAATCAGTTTAAATCTTTTGCTTTGTGTATTAATATAAGCGATTGGGATTAAATTGAACTAAGGTCCCATTTTTATTTGTTTTTATTAAAATTTTCTCCAAATTTAATACAAAAACCAGTAAGGAAATTCTAAAGTCGGGCGGGGCCGACTATATTATACCCTGCACCACTTTGTTGATCTAAATTTTCGATACCATATCACATCCGTCAAATGTGTTGGGGCTATATAAAGGGTGATTTGTTAAGAGCTTGATAACTTTTTTTTTAAAAAAAACGCATAAAATTTGCAAAATCTCATCGGTTCTTTATTTGAAACGTTAGATTGGTCCATGACATTTACTTTTTGAAGATAATTTCATTTAAATGTTGACCGCGGCTGCGTCTTAGGTGGTCCATTCGAAAAGTCCAATTTTGGGCAACTTTTTCGAGCATTTCGGCCGGAATAGCCCGAATTTCTTCGGAAATGTTGTCTTCCAAAGCTGGAATAGTTGCTGGCTTATTTCTGTAGACTTTAGACTTGACGTAGCCCCACAAAAAATAGTCTAAAGGCGTCAAATCGCATGATCTTGGTGGCCAACTTACCGGTCCATTTCTTGAGATGAATTGTTCTCCGAAGTTTTCCCTCAAAATGGCCATAGAATCGCGAGCTGTGTGGCATGTAGCGCCATCTTGTTGAAACCACATGTCAACCAAGTTCAGTTCTTCCATTTTTGGCAACAAAAAGTTTGTTAGCATCGAACGATAGCGATCGCCATTCACCGTAACGTTGCGTCCAACAGCATCTTTGAAAAAATACGGTCCAATGATTCCACCAGCGTACAAACCACACCAAACAGTGCATTTTTCGGGATGCATGGGCAGTTCTTGAACGGCTTCTGGTTGCTCTTCACTCCAAATGCGGCAATTTTGCTTATTTACGTAGCCATTCAACCAGAAATGAGCCTCATCGCTGAACAAAATTTGTCGATAAAAAAGCGGATTTTCTGCCAACTTTTCTAGGGCCCATTCACTGAAAATTCGACGTTGTGGCTCGTTAGTAAGTCTATTCATGATGAAATGTCAAAGCATACTGAGCATCTTTCTCTTTGACACCATGTCTGAAATCCCACGTGATCTGTCAAATACTAATGCATGAAAATCCTAACCTCAAAAGAATCACCCTTTATAAAGGTTTGTCCCAAATACATAAATTTAAATATCACTCGATCTGGAAGAATTTGATAGACTTCTACAAAATCTATAGACTCAAAATTTAAGTGGCTAATGCACTAGGGTGAAACACAATGTTAGTAAAAAACCAGTAAGGAAAGTCTAAAGTCGGGCGGGGCCGACTATATTATACCTTGCACCACTTTGTAGATCTAAATTTTCGATACCATATCACATCCGTCAAATGTGTACATTTAAATATCACTCGATCTGGAAGAATTTGATAGACTTCTACAAAATCTATAGACTCAAAATTTAAGTCGGCTAATGCACTAGGGTGGAACACAATGTTAGTAAAAAACCAGTAAGGAAAGTCTAAAGTCGGGCGGGGCCGACTATATTATACCCTGCACCACTTTGTAGATCTAAATTTTCGATACCATATCATATCCGTCAAATGTGTACATTTAAATATCACTCGATCTGGAAGAATTTGATAGACTTCTACAAAATCTATAGACTCAAAATTTAAGTCGGCTAATGCACTAGGGTGGAACACAATGTTAGTAAAAAAATATGGGAAACGTTTAAATCTGAAGCAATTTTAAGGAAACTTCGAAAAAGTTTATTTATGATTTTTCGCTCAATATATATGTGTTAGAAGTTTAGGAAAATTAGAGTCATTTTTACAACTTTTCGACTAAGCAGTGGCGATTTTACAAGGAAAATGTTGGTATTTTGACCATTTTTGTCGAAATCAGAAAAACATATATATGGGAGCTATATCTAAATCTGAACCGATTTCAACCAAATTTGGCACGCATAGCTACAATGCTAATTCTACTCCCTGTGCAAAATTTCAACTAAATCGGAGTTAAAAATTGGCCTCTGTGGTCATATGAGTGTAAATCGGGCGAAAGCTATATATGGGAGATATATCCAACTCTGAACCGATTTCAAGCAAATTTGGCACGCATAGTTACAACGCTAATTCTACTCCCTATGCAAAATTTCAACTAAATCGGAGCAAAAAATTGGCCTCTGTGGGCAAATGAGTGTAAATCGGGCGAAAGCTATATATGGGAGCTATATCTAAATCTGAACCGATTTTGCTGATATTTTGCAAGTTTTTCGAGACTCATAAAATATTCGGATGTACGGAATTTGAGGAAGATCGGTTGATATACACGCCAATTATGACCAGATCGGTGAAAAATATATATGGCAGCTATATCTAAATCTGAACCGATTTCTTCCAAAATCAATAGGGATCGTCTTTGAGCCGAAACAGGACCCTATACCAAATTTTAGGACAATCGGACTAAAACTGCGAGCTGTACTTTGCACACAAAAATACATCAACAGACAGACAGACAGACAGACAGACAGACAGACGGACAGACAGACGGACAGACAGACAGACGGACATCGCTAAATCGACTCAGAATTTAATTCTAAGCCGATCCGTATACTAAAAGGTTGGTCTATGATTACTCCTTCTTGGCGTTACATACAAATGCACAAACTTATTATACCCTGTACCACAGTAGTGGTGAAGGGTATAATAAATTTGATCATGGTTTTATTTAGTGTCCCACTTACAATTTAAGTACATCAGTATATAAAATCACACTCTCACACATACATAGGTATACAATTGTAGTTGTATTTATTGCAGTTGTTCTCAATGCAATTTATTCGCAATTGTGGTGTTTTGTGTACACTACGATGTTTATATGTGTGCGTGTGGAGATCTCTCATTCGTCGAAATTGCTTTTGGTTTTTGTATAGCATGTGCCAAATGTTTGTTTTGTTGTTGTTGTTATTGTGTGTATGGTTGATACAGATGGGGAATGGTTGTTTATCGTAATGTGTTTACCATCACTCCATAGAATCGGATACCGCACCAAATGCTCTTCTAATGTTAAATTCAATTCACTTTAAAAATTCAAACGTTCCCCCATATTCGCACTCACACATTCATGGGTATATCAATTGGTGTGAAAAAAAATTTCAGTGTTGATGTGACTACAAAATTTCAATGGAATGAATTTGCGGTTGCTTATTTGCTAGTGAACGATGCCTGAACGATTATGTGGAAGGACGACATGAAAGTCTAGGGTTTTCCAAAAGTTAAATTCAAATATCAATAGCTTTAATTCAATAAATTGATTATTAAAAGATTAATAAAAAATTAAATTAAAAATAAATTAAAATTAAAATATCAAGAAAAAGCAGACTGTTTTGGTCGACATTTTTTAAAATTGCGAATTTTTAAAGTATTATTGACAAAAATTCTTTTATTAATTTTTTTAATATTGTAATGAAGAGTTATAGGGGCTACCTATCAGAGAATGAAGCCGACCAGCCTTAATATTTAATTTGCATATTATTTATTTTTGTTGTGCTTGCTTTTTAAATTTAATTTATTATAGAATCGTAGTATTGAATTAGTTTGGATGAAAGTTTAAAATCTTCGGCAGGGAATAGCTAAATTTTTAGATGTAAAGAGATCTATATTGACTGATTGACAGCTACATTTTTGGAGAGATAATCGGAAATGTTGATGAAATTTTCTACAAAAATAACATTTTTACAGAATTTTCTATGGAAATTTAATGTTAACAAAAGTTTTTATAGAAATAACATGTTGACAAAATTTTATATGGAAATAACTCTTATAAATAAAATTATGGCAAAATTTTCTACAGATATAAAATTGTGACAAAATTTTCTATAGAAATAAAATTTTCCATTTGTTTTGTTTTGTTATTGTTGGTTTTGTTCTTTAAGCATTGTTGTTGTTTTTTATTTCAGCTTAAAACCATACATTGACTAAACTACAAGAGTGGCTTAACCAACAGAGGAAAAGAATGTTTGTCAAATTTATTTGGGCAAAGCCCTATAGACTGCAAGATGGTTGGATGGACGCACGTTTCGGAATTACCACATTCCTCATCAGCATCCTCTACTTGCAGCAAAACTATCAACCAATTATCAGAATAAATTCAGGCAGTTTATTAAACCCAACAAAAACCACACTTGAACCCTCCGAAAAAAGGTTTTACATTGATAGCCGGCTTATGCCGAAATAAATTCGAAAAGAGATATGTTTGTTTCGAATTTATTTCGGCATAAGCCGGCTATCAATGTAAAACCTTTTTTCGGAGGGTTCAAGTGTGGTTTTTGTTGGGTTTAATAAACTGCCTGAATTTATTCTGATAATTGGTTGATAGTTTTGCTGCAAGTAGAGGATGCTGATGAGGAATGTGGTAATTCCGAAACGTGCGTCCATCCAACCATCTTGCAGTCTATAGGGCTTTGCCCAAATAAATTTGACAAACATTCTTTTCCTCTGTTGGTTAAGCTACTCTTGTAGTTTAGTCAATGTATGGTTTTAAGCTGAAATAAAAAAAAATAAAATTTTGACAAAATTTTCTATAGAAATAAAATGGTGACAACATTTTCTATAAAAATGTAATGGTGACAAAGTTTTGACTAACATTTTCTATAGAAACCAAATTGTGACAACATCTTCCATAGAAATAAAATATTGACAAAATTTTCTTTAGAAATAAAAGTTTGACAAAGCTTTCTATAGAAATAAATTTTTGAAAAAAAAAATTCTATAGAAACACAATTTTGACAAAATTTTGCTATAAAACTAAAATTTTGGCAAAATGGTAAATCTGATTTAGTCACGAAATCGATCCAACTTATTTTTTAATTGAAATGTCTTCAATCGTGAAAATGATAGCATCAATCGCAGTTTTAATTGGGCATAGAAAAAATTCTTGATTAAAAAATAATTGATTTCATTAGCAAATTTCAATTAATTTTTTAGTTGATTCAATTAAAAATTTAATTGATGTTGATTGCAAAACTCAATTAGTTTTTTAATTAAATTATTTTCAATTACTTTCTGAATTGGCTTAGATTTTTTGTTTGGAATAATAATTGATTGTTTAAAATACGTTTCTAATTATAAAATAATAAAATGTTCATCACTTTTTTAACTGGCTTAGTTTTCCAAATTTGATTAAAAAGTTAATTGTATCAATAAATTTTTTCATGTAAAAATTTAAAAAAAATCAATCATTTACTTAATTAACTTAATGTTTCTTTCTTGATTAAAAAGATTATTGTATCAATTAATTTATTAATTAAAAACATTTTCAACTTCAATTAACTTTTTAATGGGAAATATTTTGGTGATATGATTTTCTGTATATAGAAATAAAATTTGACAAAAGTTTTTTATAAAAATAAAATCTTGACAAAAGTTTCTATAAAAATAAAATTTTGACAAAATTTTCTATAGAAATAAAATTTTAACAAAATTTACTATAAAAAAGTTTTGACAAAATTTTCTATAGAAATAAAATTTTGATAAAATTTTCTATACAAATAAAATTTTGACAACATTTTCTATAGAGATAAAATTCTAATAAAATTTTCTATTGAAATAAAATGTTGACAAATTTTTATATAGAAATAAAATTTTCACAACATTTACTATAGAATAAAATTTTAACAAAATTTTCTATAGAAATAAAATTTTGACAAAAGTTTTTATAAAAATAAAATTTTGACAAAATAAAATTTTGATAAAATTTTCTAGAGAAATAAAATTTTGACAAAATTTTCTATAGAAATAAAAACTTGACAACATTTTCATTAGAGATAAAATTCTAATGAAATTTTCTATAAAAATAAAATGTTTACAAAATTTCCTACAGAAATAAAATTTTGACAAAATTTTCTACAGAAATAATATTTTAACAAAATTTACTATAGAAATAAAGTTTTGATAAAATTTTCTATAGAATAAATTTTCACAACATTTTATTTAGAAATAAAATAGTAAATTTTCTGAAAATTTTCTATATATATACATTTTGACAAAATTTTCTGTAGAAATAAAATTGTGATAAAATTTCCTATAGAAATTAAATTTTGAGAAAATTTTTTATAGAAATAAAACGTTGCCAAAAATTTTTATAGAAATACAATTATGATAAATTTTTTTATAGAAATACAATTTTGACAAAATTTTCTATAGAAAAAAATTGTGATAAAATTTCCTATAGAAATAAAATTGCGATAAAATTTTCTATAGAAATTTAATTTTAATAAAATTTTCTATAAAAATAAAATATTTACCAAATTAAATTTTTACTAAATTTTCTATAGAAATAACAAATTGACAACATTTTCATTAGAGATAAAATTCTAATAAAATTTTCTATAAAAATAAAATATTTACAAAATTTCCTACAGAAATAAAATTTTGACAAAATTTTCTACAGAAATAATATTTTAACAAAATTTACTATAGAAATAAAGTTTTGATAAATATTTCTATAGAATAAATTTTCACAACATTTTATTTAGAAATAAAATAGTAAATTTTCTGAAGATTTTCTATAGGAATAACATTTTGACAAAATTTTCTGTAGAAATAAAATTGTGATAAAATTTCCTATAGAAATTAAATTTTGAGAAAATTTTTTACAGAAATAAAACGTTGCCAAAAATTTTGATAGAAATACAATTATGATAAATTTTTTTAAGAAATACAATTTTGACAAAATTTTCTATAGAAAAAAAAATTGTGATAAAATTTCCTATAGAAATAAAATTGCGATAAAATTTTCTATAGAAATTTAATTTTAATAAAATTTTCTATAAAAATAAAATATTTACAGAATTTTCTATAGAAATAAAAATCTTTAGAAATAAAATTTTTACAAAATATTCTATAAAGATAAAACATTTTGACAAAATGTAAAATTTTGACAAAATTTTCTATAGAAATAAAATTTTGACCAAATTTTCTATAGAAAAAGAAAAACATTTTCTATAGAAATAAAATTTTGATAAAATATTCTATAGAAATAAAATTGTGATAAAATTTTCTATAGAAATTAAATTTTTAGAAAATTTTCTATAAAAATAAAATGTTGACAAAATTTATACAAATATAAAATATTCATAATCATTCATTTTTTATAGAAATACAAATTTGACACACTTTTCTATAGAAATAAAATTTTAACAAAATATTCTAGAGAGATAAAATTTTAATAAAATTTTCTATAGAAATACAATTTTGCCAAATTTTCTATAGAAATAAAATTTTAATAAGATTTTCTATAAAAATAAAATATTTACAAAATTTTCTACAGAAATAAAATTTTGACAAAATTTTCAACAGAAATAAAATTTTGACAAAATTTTCTACAGAAATAATATTTTAACAAAATTTACTATAGAAATAAAGTTTTGATAAAATTTTCTATAGAAATAAAATTTTCACAACATTTTATTTAGAAATAAAATTTTCTATAGGAATAACATTTTGACAATATTTTCAGTAGAAATATAATTTTGACAAAATTTTCTATAGAAATAAAATTGTGATAACATTTTCTATAGAAATTAAATTTTGAGAAAATTTTCTACAGAAATAAAATGTTGACAAAAATTTTTGAAATACACTTTTGATAAATTTTTTTTATAGAAATACAATTTTGACCAAATTTTCTATAGAAATAAAATTTTGATAAAATTTCCTATAGAAATAAAATTGTCATAAAACTTTCTATAGAAATTTATTTTTAATAAAATTTTCTATAAAAATAAAATAATTACCAAAATAAAAAATTGATAAATTTTTTTATGGAAATACAATTTTGACAAAATTTTCTATAGAAATAAAATTTGGACAAAATATTCTATAAAGATAAAATTTTAGCAAAATTTTCTATAAAAAATTTTCAATAAAAATAAAATATTTACCAAATTTTCTATAGAAATAAAAAATTGATAAATTTTTTTTATAGAAATACAATTTTGGCAAAATTTTCTATAGAAATAAAATTTTGACAAAATATTCTATAGACATATTTAATAAAATTTTCTATAGAAATACAATGTTGACAACATTTTGACAAAATGTAAAATTTTGACAAAATTTTCTATAGAAATAAAATTGTCATAAAATTTTCTATAGAAATTAAATTTTAAGAAAATTTTCTATAAAAATAAAATGCTGACAAATTTTATACAGAAATAAAATATTGATAATTTTTTTTATAGAAATAAAAATTTGACACGATTTTCTATAGAAATAAAATTGTGATAAAATTTTCTATAGAAATTAAATTTTAAGAAAAAATAAAATATATACAAAATTTTCTACAGAAATAAAATTTTGACAAAATTTTCGACACAAATAAAACTTTGAAAAAATTTTCTAAATAACATTTTTAGAAAATTTTCTATGGTTTATTTCCATTTTCAAAATATTTTTTTTTTGTTTGGTAATTTTTTGTTAAAATATTTTCCAATTTTTCGATAGAATATTCATGACATTTCCCCGTTCACATAAATGTTTACAATTTTCAAAATCCTCCTCCTATCTATTTGAGAAAATTTCCTATAGAAATAAAATATTGACAAAAATTTTTATAGAAATACAATTTTGATAAATTTTTTACAAAAAAATCTATAGAAATAAAATTTTGATAAAATTTCCTATAGAAATAAAGTTGTGACAAAATTTTCTATAGATATTTAATTTTAATAAAATTTTCTGTAAAAATAAAATATTTACCAAATTTTTATAGAAATAAAAAATTGATAAATTTTTTTATAGAAATACAATTTTGACAAAATTTTCCTTAGAATTAAAATTTGGACAAAATATTCTATAGAGATAAAATTTTAATAAAATTTTCTATATAAATACAATGTTGACTACATTTTGACAAAATGTAAAATTTTGACAAAATTTTCTATAGAAAAAAAAATTCTATAGAAATAATTTTTTGATAAGATTTTCTGTAGAAATAAAATTTTAAAAAAATATTCTGTAGAGATAAAATTTTAATAAAATTTTCTATAGAAATAAAATATTGAAAAAATTTATACAGAAATAAAATATTGATAAATTTTTTATAGAAAAACAAATTTGATACAATTTTCTATAGAAATACAATTTTGACAAAATTTTCTATAGAAATAAAATTTTAATAAGATTTTCTATAAAAATAAAATATTTACAAAACTTTCTACAGAAATAAAATTTTGACAAAATTTTCCACACAAATAAAACTTTGAAAAAATTTTCTACAGAAATAAAATTTTTAGAAAATTTTCTATGGTTTATTTCCATTTTCAATTTTTTTTTTTTTTGGTAATTTTTTGTTAAAATATTTTCCAATTTTTCGAGAGAATATCCATGAAATTTCCACGTTCACTTGAATTTCAACAATTTTCAAAATCCTCCTCCTATCTATCTATTGCATGGTTGCAAAATGTTAGTTTCATTTCATTGCTTAAATTATAGCTAAAATTACCCATCATCACATTCATCCCAAAAACAACATCGATATTATCATCATTATCGCCATCAACATCAAGAGAAACGTAAATACACAAATGGCTTCTGATATGGACCCAAGAGCCAACAACCCTCCCCGCCGTTTTTGCCCAAAAACTGCAAAAACCCAAATAGAATATTGACGTTAGCACTTGTCACCAACATTGACACAACATTTAGTGTCTGTTTTTCATGTCAGCCGTTTTAGTTTAAATTCGAAAAATGAATTTCATTTGAATTCTTCCATCATAATGTCTCAACGAAATGTATCATCACCCCTTTTGACACCAACCCTATAACCAGAGGGCTAGGAGAAATATTTTTGTCCGTGCAATTGTTTCAGCCTACGCATGGGGAAAATTTATTGAGGTTTACAATAGGATGAACATAAAATGGAGAGTAAAATAAGTATTCTATGGGAATATATGTATGTACATAAATCCTTAGATATAGGTCTCAACAGCTTTCATAGTCTTCAGTTGGTAAAAAAAATTTTGGCCCACTAATATACTCTGCTCCTCCTGATTTTAGACTTTTTTATTTTTTATACATTTTGTAATATTAAAAAAAAAATGATAATTTATCATTCCAACCCAATATTCCAAACCAAAAATGTCAAACACCATAAGTGTCGAAGCTGCTGACGTGTTGAGAGCTTTGTCATAGAGCATTACAACTGATATCGAAACCCCAAGAAGGACTTGAACTGAATGTCGCAAAAGGGTTTTAATGGTCTGGCATACGCACAACTATCCAACAATGGTTCTTTCTTGAAGTGGAAGGAAAACAAAAACCAAAAGAAAACTAAAAGCAACAGCAGAAAAACAAAATACGGAAAACTTATCGGAAAATTGAAACACAAATGACGAAGGATGAATCACCTCCCACCTCTCATTGAGTTTGTAACAAGCCATTCTCGCCCACATAAACACACACAATTTTGTATGCTATCTGACAAGTGTGAGTGAGTGTGTTTATCGTAATATCACTTTTGCCCCTCTTTGTCATCGAAGAAATGAGCAAATATTTAGTTTTACACGAATTCAATGAATCCATCGCTCTGAGAGAAATCCATTCTCATTTGTTTTTCTCTTCGTTTCGTTCATTTACTCACTCATTACAAATTGATGGTATGCACTAACTTAGGTGTGGGTGTGTGTGTGTGAAGGAATGGAATATTACACATTTGTAAAGGGACATGTGTTTTATGGGGGAATTTTTCGTATATGTTTGTAATTTATCATGGACTTTCAAGTAGGTCAACATCAGAATATTGAACCCTTTGAAGTACTAGGACTTTCAAAAGGCGAATTCAATTTGATGCTTAAATATTTTAGCAAAATTCTGGCAAGTAGCTATACACCCATTGAAGACGAAGGTAAAGTGTTTTTCAAGGAATCGTTCAATGAATTGAAACATGTTGAATATAAAACTAAATAATACTTCTACAGACAATTTTAAAATTATTGTTTTTTAAATGCATATATCAAAAAAAAAAATTTTTTTTTTGATTCTAATCTGGTGGTAAAAGTCTGAGTGAACCGCCCCGTTTGGGGTCTTGAGCACCTGCAATTTACATATATCCGATTTGCCTCAAATGCCAAATAGCAGCGCTGAATTTAGGGAAATCGATCCATGTATTGGACCAATTTGCCTTCATTAGCATGTAAACATCCCAATTTCTACCCGATTTACTTGATGATCTAAAATCTAGAGGTATTTCAATTCCATAGATATGTGTGCCGAATATGGTGTGAATCGGTTCATGTTTGGTAAAGCCCCCATACAGACCAATCAAACGATTTGACTTCTTGTGTGCAATTTTTATACGATTTGCCTGAAATTGGAAATCTACGGTTAGTCGTCTAGGTCAATAAATAAGTGTGCCGACTGTGATGTGTATTGGTCCATATTTTATCCAGATTTGACCTCTTAAGCCACTAGATAATAACTAGTATAATAATTTCGAACTGCTAAAAAATCTGTCTACCAGAAATATTGATTTTAGTCGATCTAGCCCTTGGAGTCCATCCGTCCATCTGTCCATATATTTCTTATTCGCAGGATTCCGCTCGCAATTGTTAACCGGTTTTGATGAAAATTATGAACAGAATGTTATTTTGGCACAAGGACAAACACTATTGAATTGGGGTCATATTACTTATTTACAAACCTATTATCATAAAACTAAACACAATATAGTGTTTGGTGGTATCCTTTAAGTCTGTAAAATTTCATTGAAATCGGTTCAGATTTAGATATAGCTCCCATATACGAGTATTTGTATCGGCCGATTTTCCCAACTTTGGCCACCAAATCCTTATTTATTAACCGATCCCTCTCAAAGTTTGCAGAATTTAATCTTCTATAGTATTTAATATACCTGCAAAGAATCATCGAAATCGCTTCAGATTTAGATATTGTTCTCAAATATATGTATCGCCCAATTTCGAAAAAAAAATTCCCTTAATAATCTCATGGTCTTATTTATAAACCGATCTTACTCAAATTTACACACAAAATGTTTTCTTCCCTAATATAAACAAAACCTAGGAAATATCATCCAAATCGGTTTAGATTTAAATATAGGTCCCATATGTATGTATCGCCCGATTTTACCAAATTTGACTAAAAACCACGGTTGCCACAGTTGGTAGAATTACCAAAAATGGTATTTTGGTCGCAAAATATTCCTTTCCAACTAAGAGAAACTTCATACATTTTTTTCTAGAAATGAAAACAAAATGTTGAAAAAATTTTCTATAGAAACAACATTTTCAGAAAATTTTCTATAGAAATACAATTTTGACAAAATTTTCTATAGAAATAAAATTTTGACAAAATTTTCTATAGAAATAAAATTTTCAGAAATTTTTCTATAAAAATAAAATTTTCAGAAAATTTTCTATCGAAATAAAATTTTGACAAAATTTTCTGCAAAAATAAAAATTTGACAAAATTTTCTATAGAAATAAAATGTTGACAAAATTATCTAAAGAAATAAAATTATGACAAAATTTGCTATAGAAATAAAAATTTGACAAATAAAATGTTGACGAAATTTTCTAAAGAAGCAACATTTTGAATACATTTTCTAAAGAAATAAAATTTTGACAAAATTTTCTATAGAAATAAAATTTTGACAAAATTGTTTATAGAAATAACATTTTCAGAAAATTATGTATAGATATAAAATTTCCAGAAGATTTTCTACATAATAAAATTTTGACAACATTTTCTACAGAAATAAAGTGTTGACAAAATTTCCTATAGAAATAAAATGTTGACAAAATTTTCTAAAGAAATAAAATTTTGACAAAAATTTCTATAGAATAAAAAATTTGACAAATAAATTGTTGACGAAATTTTCTAAAGAAGCAAACTTTTGAATACATTTTCTTAAGAAATAAAATTTTGACAAAATTTTCTATTGAAATAAAATTTTGACAAAATTTCCAATAGAAATAAAATTTTGAAAAAATTCTCTCTGGATCTAAAATGTTGACAAAATTTTTTATAAAAATAAAATTTTGACAAAATTTTCCTAAAAAAATTAGAAAAAAATTCTATTGAAATAAAATTAAAAAAAAAACTATAAAATTTTGACGAAATTTTCTATAGAAATAAAATTTTGACAAAATTTTCTATAGAAATAAAATTTTGACAAAATTTTCTATAGAAATAAAATTTTGACAAAATTTTCTATAGAAATAAAATTTTGAGAAAATTTTCTATAGAAATAAATTTTTTAGAAAATTTTCTATAGAAATAAAATTTTGAGAAAATTTTCAGAAAATTTTCTATCGAAATAAAATTTTCAGAAAATTTTCTATAGAAATAAAATTTTCAGAAAATTTTCTATAAAATAAAATTTTGACGAAAATTTCTAAAGAAATTAAATTTTGACAAAATTTTCTATAGAAATTAAATTTTTTTATAAAAATAAAATTTTGACAAAATTTTCCTTAAAAAAAATTAGAAAAACAATTCTATGAAAATAAAATTAAAAAAAAAAATTGACGAAATTATCTATAGAAATAAAATTTTGACACAATTTTCTATAGAAATAACATTTTGACAAAATTTTCGATGGAAATAAAATTTTGTGAAAATTTTCTATAGAAATAAAATTTTGAAAAAATTTTCAATAGAAATAAAATTTTCAGAAAATTTTCTATAGAAATAAAGTTTTCAGAAAATTTTCTTTAAAATTAAATTTTGACGAAAATTTCTACAGAAATTAAATTTTGATAAAATTTTCTATAGAAATTAAATTTTTTATAAAAATAAAATTTTGACAAAATTTTCCTACAAAAAAACTAGAAAAAAAATTCTATGGAAATAAAATTAAAAAAACCAAAGAAATAAAATTTTGACGAAATTATCTATAGAAATAAAATTTTGACATAGAAATAAAATTTTGACAAAATTTTCTATAGAAATAAAATTTTGACAAAATTTTCTATAGAAATAACATTTTGACAAAATTTTCGATAGAAATAAAATGTTGAGAAAATTTTCTATAGAAATAAAATTTTGAGAAAATTTTCAATAGTAATAAAATTTTCAGAAAATTTTCTATAGAAATAAAATTTTCAGAAAATTTTCTATTAAATAAAATTTTGACGAAAATTTCTACAGAAATTAAATTTTGACAAAATTATCTATAGAAATTAATTTTTTTATAAAAATAAAATTTCGACAAAATTTTCCTAAAAAAACCTAAAAAAAATTCTATGGAAATAAAATTTAAAAAAAAAATCTATAGAAATAAAATTTTCAATAGAAATAAAATTTTGACAATATTTTCTATAGAAATAACATTTTGACAAAATTTTCGATAGAAATAAAATCTTGAGAAAATTTTCAATAGAAATAAAATTTTCAGAAAATTTTCTATAGAAATAAAATTTTCAGAAAATTTTCTTTAAAATTAAATTTTGACGAAAATTTATAAGAAATTAAATTTTGACAAAATTTTCTATAGAAATTAAATCTATATATATATAAAATTCAATTTATGTTTGTTTATTTGTTTGTTTGTTTGTATGTTCCGAGTTGGCTCCGAAATGGCTGAACCAATTTACTTGAAACTTTCAGAGATTGTAGGGGGCGTTCATGTGGTGAACAAAGGTACCTCATTTTTTGACACCTGGTCGCGGAGGGGGACCTCAGCTTTGTCGGACTTTTTGAAAATTGGACCAAAGTTGACCGATTTACTTGAAATTTTCATTGAAGGTTGGGGTTGGCATCTA
Source organism: Haematobia irritans (assembly GCF_050003625.1). NCBI lineage: Eukaryota > Metazoa > Arthropoda > Insecta > Diptera > Muscidae > Haematobia > Haematobia irritans. Next base: position 251,618,262 of record NC_134397.1, on the reverse strand, counting down.
GACAAAGATCCGCTACTTTATATCTCGATATTTGGTGACGGAGGGGGACCTCTCCTTTGTTCGACTTTTTTTAAAGTACAGTGAAAAAAACTAAAATTCTCTAAATTATCTGAGATTTACAGAGAACATGCAGTGAGGTTATGGAATTAATATGGGGTGCCTGATGATTTCATATTTGGACGGGGAGGGGGACCTCCCCGTTGCCCTACTTTTTGAAACTTGGAACAAAATTATGCGATTTGCTTGCAATTTTCATTGAATGTAGACAAATATCAGCTACATTATTTTTCGATATTAGGTCGGGGAGGGGCCACCCCTTTGCCCGACTTTTTTTTTTAAAGTACAGTGAAAACAAAACTAAACTCCCCCGACTGAAATTTTACGGAAAAAATGGGTGAGGTTATGAAATTTATATCAGGTTCTTGATTTTTTAATAAAAATAAAAGGGCATAGGGAGATATCCGCTTCTCTTAAGTACATACAGAGAAACAATTCCACTTTACCGAGTTACTTGAAATTTACAGAGGACTGGGGAGAGGTTACGATATTAATAGTTGATACCTGATTTTGTGATATTTGGACGGATTTTGTTAGACGCCCCTTTAGGCTTATAATTTGCTTGACATTTTCAGGGACGTTTACAAAAGATAAGCTAAATCACTTTTCGATATTTGGCCGGGGTGGAGGTCCTCCTCTAAAACTGCAAAAAACAAACATTCTTAAGTTTTCTTGAAATTTACAAAGGCAGGTTATGAACGAAGAGGCAACCTTTTTTGCCCCACACTTGAAGGGAAGTTTCAAGAATTTTCAGAGCTATTGTATCGGGGAAAGTGACGTCCCTTTAAAACAATAGAGCAAAAAATTGAAATTTACAGGGAACGTGGGAGTAGGTGATTAAATTTATACATGATTTTTAAATTAGTATATGATTTTTCGATATCTGGTTGGGGAAGGGGAAAATTGAAATAAACTTTGTCGATTTACTTCGATTGAATTTATAGGGAACACTGTGTAGTTGTGAAATTAATGTAGGGTACGTGATTGTCCGATATCAGGTCGGAGTGGAGCGAAGGTGGGGAGAGGGTTCCCTGTTGTCCGATTTTTTGAAAATTGAAAGTAGAGGGTTGTCTGTAAATGGGAACTCGGTACATAATTTTATGATTTTTGCACAGGATTCTGCCAGACTTCTTTTTAGTAAATTTTCAAGAAATTGGCAGCCAACGTAGAGTGTGCACCATTTTCCAATATTTTAGCAAAAGTTAATGTGGTAAAATTTTTTACTACTTTTGCCTTTTCGGATTTATTGGATAGGAAACAGTAATTCTTTGTATGCTATTATAATATAGTGCTTAATTTTCAGATATGTTGAGGAGAGGGATACCTTTCCTTGACAAACCACACTTAAAAATATAGAAGATTATCCAACTACTTGAATACAGAATTTGGAAGAAAGGGTACACCCTCTCCCCGACATTTTTTAAGAAGAACCGTTTTACATATGCATATCCGATTTGTTTGAAAGAATTCAAATCTTTTCGAATTAGTTTTCAGCACGAAGGATATGGTTGACTAAGTTAACGCAAAATGTTCCTACAGAAGGCGCAGCGAAGCGGGCCGAGTTACGCCAGTTTTTTCTAAAAATAAAATTTTGACAAAATTTGCCTAAAAAAAATTTAAAAAAAAATCTATGGAAATAAAATTAAAAAAAAATCTATAGAAATAAAATGTTGACGAAATTTTCTAGAGAAATAAAATTTTGACAAAATGTTGAATAGAAATAAAATTTTGACACATTTTCTATGGAAATAAAATTTTGACAAAATTTTCTATAGAGATAAAATTTTGAAAATAATTTCTATAGAAATAAGATTTTGACAATATTTTCTATAAAAATAAAATGTTAACAAAATTTTCTACAGAAATAAAACTTTGACAAAATTTTCTATAGAAATAAAACTTTGACAAAATTTTCAATAGAAATAAAATTTTGAAAAAAATTCTATAGAAATAAAATTTTGAGAAAATTTTCTATAGAAATAAAATTTTGAGAAAATTTTCAATAGAAATAAAATTTTCTATAGAAATAAAATTTTCAGAAATTTTTCTATAAAATTAAATTTTGACGAAAATTTCTACAGAAATTAAATTTTGACCAAATTTTCTATAGAAATAAAATTTTGACAACACTTTCTATAGAAATAAGATTTTTTATAGAAATGAAATTTTGACAAAATTTTCTATAGAAAAGAAATTTTGGCAAAATTTTCTATAGAAATAAAATTTTGACAACACTTTCTATAGAAATAAAATTTTGATAAAATTTTCTATAGAAATAACATTTTGACAAAATTTTCAATAGAAATAAAATTTTGAGAAAATTTTCAATAGTAATAAAATTTTCAGAAAATTTTCTATAGAAATAAAATTTTGAAAAAAATTTCTATAGGAATAAAATTTTGACAAAACTTTCTATAGAAATAAAATTTTGACAAATATTTCTACAGAAATAAAATTTTGACAAAATTTTTTATAGAAAAAAAATTTTTGACAAAATTTTCTATAGAAATAAAATTTTGACAAAATTTTCTATAGTAATAAAGTTTTGACAAAATTTTCAATAGAAATAAAATTTTGAAAAAAATTCTATAGAAATAAAATTTTGACAAAATTTTCTGTAGAAATACAATTTTGAAAAAAAAAATCATTAGAAATAAACTTTTCACAAAATTTTCCCTTATATACCTGTTATCAAATCCATCTGAAATTCTATATATTTTCAAGTAACTTACTACGATGAAGAGTTTTAAAAGAAAATTATTTCTGTAGAAATTAAATTTTGACAAAATATTCTATAGAAATAAAACTTTGACATAATTTTCTATTGAAATAAAATTTAAAAAAAAAAATTCTATTGAAATAAAATTTTGACAAAATTTTCTATAGAAACAAGATTGGAAATAAAATTTTGACAAAATTTTCTATAGAAATAAAATTTAGACAAAATTTTCTATAGAAATAAAACTTTGACAAAATTTCTACAGCAATAAAATTTTAACAAAATTTTCTATACAAATAAAAGTTTGACAAAAGTTTCTATAGAAATAAAATTTTGACAAAAGTTTCTATAGAAATAAAATTTTGAAAAAATTTTCTATAGAAATAACATTTTGACAAAATTTTCTATAGAAATAAAGTTTTGACAAAAATTTTTCTATAGAAATAAAGTTTTGACAAAATTTTCTACGGAAATAAAATGCTGACAAAATTTTCTATACAAACAAAATATTGACAAAATTTTCTGTAGAAATATAATTTTGAAAAAAAAAATCATTAGAAATAAACTTTTCACAAAATTTTCCCTTATTTACCTGTTATCAAATCCATCTGAAATTCTATATATTTTCAAGTAACCTACTACGATGAAGAGAAATTTCAAAGAAAATTATTTCTGTAGAAATTAAATTTTGACAAAATTTTCTATAGAAATAAAACTTTGACATAATTTTCTATTGAAATAAAATTTTGAAAAAAAAATTCTATTGAAATAAAATGTTGACAAAATTTTCTATAGAAATAAAATTTAGACAAAATTTTCTATAGCAATAAAACATTGACATAATTCTCTATTGAAATACAGTTTTGACAAAATTGTCTATAGAAATAAAATTTTGACAAAATTTTCTATAGAAACAAGATTGTGACAAAATTTTCTATAAAAAAAATTGACAAAATTTTCTATATGTTAGAAATAAAATTTGACAAAATTTTCTATAGAAATAAAATTTTGACAAATTTTTCTATGGAAATAAAATGTTAACGAAACTTTTTAAAGAAATAAAATTTTGACAAAATTTTCTATAAAAAAAATTGACAAAATTTTCTACAAAAAAATTTGGACAAAATTTTCTATAGAAATAAAATGTTGACAAAATTTTCTATAGAAATACAATAATGACAAAATTTTCTATAGAAATAAAATTTTGACAAAATTGTCTATGGAAATAAAATTTTGTCAAAATAGAAAAATTTTGTGAAAATTTTCTATGGGAAAAAAAATTTTACAAAATCTTCAAAACATAAATAAAAATAAATGAAATAAAGGTTTAAGAAAATTCACTCTAGAAATAAAAGTTTGGGAAAGTTTTCTATAGAAATAAAATTTTGACAAAATAAGATATTTTGGTTTGGTAGTTTTTTGGTAAAATTTGTAAAAATTTTGGTAGATTATTATTGGCTTCTAATGTGCACGAAATGTTAATGCTCTGTCATGTCATTATGCTAATAGTGAAATCTAGCCTCTATGTTTTACAATGTCACACAGTGGGGTATGCTGTTTCAAACGGCCTTTGGGATATTTTCTATAAATATCCCACAAATTGAATGAATTAATGTTGCACAGATACGCACACGCAAATACCATAACAAGATTTGAATTCATTGAATATTCTCAAAATGTGACCTTTGTCATATGATGATAATTTATAATTTCTACATTCCATAAGAATGGTCCATGTTACATGGTAACTACAACTACCACAACTACGATACGAAATACATAAATGAATAACTAATTTATTATAGCATATAATTAAACCAAACAATATGACCAGATGCAGATACCACCGACCAGCACAACATTAATTCATTATTCACTCACCGAATAAGAACGCCGAGGTCAAAAAGCTCTAATTACAACTACCAGAAATTAATGAAATAATAATTAATCTATGCAACCACAAAACGGACAACTATTGTATATTATGGGTACATTATACATTAGTCACAGATCATAATTAAATGTTCGCAAAATTAGCATTAATAATAAAAATGCAAAATCATAAAGCACAAATCTATAATTGAATTTGTAATAAAAATTCAGAAATATGTATGAATTTGTATTGGTACGAAGTCAGAAGGTTAATTTGATTTAGTTAACATATCCATAAGGTAATGAAGTAATGGTGTTTTTGAGAGAAATTAGCTCCAAAAAAATTCAAGTTTTAGTAAAGAAATTTGATTTCTTTAAAAAGATATTTCCATTGTTGTGATTCTTATGTTAGTTTGAGTAGCAGTTGTTTGGTTGATTGTGTGTTGGCTTTTGTATTTGGTCTTTGTTATGTTGGCATGAGGAAGACAGTTTGAAAATCATCGGAAGAGCATTCATGGCAGAGAGTCAACGAAAGAGATGAGAATTATATGATTGTTGTTTTTAAGGTAAACGAAGGTAATTGACACGCTGGGGGAGGGGTTGGAAAATTTTTGGGGCTTCAAATAACCAAATGGGAGGTAAATATGTTCTTCAAAATCAATTTGCAAAGTGAAACTATGGAGGTACGAATGGAAATGTATTGAAATTAGTGGAGCTGTGAAAGGTTAAGTTAGGTTAGGTTAGGTGGCAGCCCGATGTATCAGGCTCACTTAGACTATTCAGCCCAATGTGATACCACATTGGTGAAGGAGCTGTGAAAAAGTTACAGACAAAAACGACGCAATTTAAATAAGAGAGAAAGTGAATATCATGAAAAGAGAAATAATTAAATTATCCATTCCAAATTACAACTTGAAATCTGAATTAGTGAAATCACGAACGTGATAGTATAAATGGAAGTCTCAATTGGGCATATTTAATTAAAAACTGAATTGATTTCATTTGCAAATTTCTAGTAATTTTTTAAGTGATTCAATAAAAAATTTAATTAATGTTAATTTCAAAACTAAATTATTTTTATACCCACCACCATAGAATAGCGATGGGGGTATAATAAGTTTGTCATTCCCTTTGTGACACATCGAAATACCGATTTCCGATATAAACTTCGATATAACCATGACAAAATTTTATTTTTACACGCAAAGAAAATTTCATTAAAATTGAGACAACGAAAATTTTTCATTGATATAATGAAAAATTTTCATTAATACAATGAAATTAATAGTACGAAACGTTCCCTTGATTAACAGAAGATTCGTTACAATAACGAAAAATTTCATTGTACTAACGAATTTGTTTCATTGGTTCACTTTTAATGAAACATTTCGTTAATATAACGAAACTTTTTCTATCAATGTATGGACAATTTTGACAAAATGTTATTTCTATAGCAAATTTTGTCAAAATTTTATTTCTATAGCAAATTTTGTCAAAATTTTAATTCAATAGAAAGTTTTTTAAAACTTTTATTTCTATAGAAAATTTTGCCAAATTGTACTTCTATAGAAACTTTATTCCTATAGAGAATTTACTGAAAATCTTAATTCTATTGAAAATTGTTGTTATATATTTTTTCTCAAAATTTTATTTCTAGAGAAAATGTCACAATTTTATTTCTATAGAAAATTTTGTCAAAATTTCATTTCTATAGAAAATTTTGTAAAAATTTTATTTCTATAGAAAATTTTGTCAAAATTGTATTTCTATAGAAAATTTTGTCAAAATTTTATTTCTATAGAAAATTTTGTCAAAATTTTATTTCTATAGAAAATTTGTCAAAATTTTATTTCTATTGGAAATGTTGTCAATAATTTATTTATATATAAAATTTTCTGAACAATTTTATTTCTGTTGAAATTTTTGTTATATTTTTTTCTATAGAAAATTTTATCAAAATTTTAATTCTATAGAAAGTTTCCTCAAAAGTTTATTTCTAAAGCAAATTTTTGTCAAAATTTTCTCAAAATTTTATTTCTATGGACAATTTTGTCATAGTTTTATTTCTAGAGATAATTTTGTCACAACTCGATTTTTATAGAAAAATTTGTCAAAATTTAATTTCTATAGACAATTTTCTGAAAATTTTATTTCTATAGAGAATTTTGTCAAAATTTTATTTCTATAAAAAATTTTATCAAATTTTTATTTCTATAGAAAAATTTGGCAAAATTTTATTTCTATAGAAAATTTTGTTAAAATTTTATTTCTATAGAAAAATTTGTCAAAATTTCATTCCTACACACAATTTTCTGAAAATTTTATTTCTATAGAGAATTTTGTCAAAATTTTATTTCTATAGAAAATTTTGGCAAAATTTTATTTCTATAGAAAATTTTATTTTTATAGAAAATTTTGTCAAAATTTTATTTCTATAGAAAATTTTATAAAAATGTTATTTCTATAAAAAATTTTGTCAAAATTTCATTTCTATAGGAAATGTTGTCAATAATTTATATATAAACTTTTCTGAACATTTTATTTCTGTTGAAATTTTTGTTATATTTTTTTCTATAGACAATTTTATCAAAATTTTAATTCTATAGAAAGTTTTCTCAAAATTTTATTTCTAAAGCAAATTTTGTCAAAATTTTATTTCTATGGAAAATTTTGTTAAAGTTTTATTTCTAGAGAAAATTTTGTCACAATTCGATTTTTATAGAAAAATTTGTCAAAATTTCATTTCTATACACAATTTTCTGAAGATTTTATTTCTATAGAAAATTTTGTCAAAATTTTATTTCTATAAAAATTTTTATCAAAATTTTATTTCTGTAGACAATTTTGGCAAAATTTTATTTCTATAGAAAATTTTGTCAAAATTTTATTTCTATAGTAAATTTTATTTTTATAGAAAATTTTGGCAAAATGTTATTTCTATAGAAAATTTTGTCAAAATTTCATTTCCATAGGAAATGTTGTCAAAAATTTATTTATATATAAAATTTTCTGAACATTTTATTTCTGTTGAAATTTTTGTTATATTTTTTGCTATAGAAAATTTTATCAAAATTTTAATTCTATGGAAAATTTTCTCAAAATTTTATTTCTAAAGCAAATTTTGTCCAAATTTTCTCAAAATTTTATTTCTATGGACAATTTTATCAAAGTTTTATTTCTAGTGATAATTTTGTCGCAATTCGATTTTTATAGAAAAATTTGTCAAAATTTCATTTCTATACACAATTTTCTGAAAATTTTATTTCTATAGAAAATTGTGGCAATATTTTATTTCTATAAAAAAGTTTATCAAAATTTTATTTCTGTAGACAATTTTGGCAAAATTTTATTTCTATAGAAAATTTTGTCAAAATTTTATTTCTATAGAAAATTTTGTCAAAATTTATTTCTATAGAAAATTTTATCAAAATGTTATTTCTATAGAAAATTTTGTCAAAATTTCATTTCTATTGGAAATGTTGTCAATAATTTATTTATATATAAAATTTTCTGAACATTTTATTTCTGTTGAAATTTTTGTTATATATTTTTCTATAGAAAATTTTATCAAAATTTTAATTCTATGGAAAGTTTTCTCAAAATTTTAATTCTATGGAAAGTTTTCTCAAAATTTTATTTCTAATGCAAATTTTGTCCAAATTTTCTCAAAATTTTATTTCTATGGACAATTTTGTCAAAGTTTTATTTCTAGAGATAATTTTGTCGCAATTCGATTTTTATAGAAAAATTTGTCAAAATTTCATTTCTATACACAATTTTCTGAAAATTTTATTTCTATAGATAATTTTGCCAAAATTTTATTTCTATAGAAAAATTTGCCAAAATTTTATTTCTATAGAAAATTTTATTTTTATAGAAAATTTTGGCAAAATGTTATTTCTATAGAAAATTTTGTCAAAGTTTCATTTCTATAAGAAATGTTGTCAAAAACTTATTTATATATAAAATTTTCTGAACATTTTATTTCTGTTGAAATTTTTGTTATTTATTTTTTCTATAGAAAATTTTATCAAAATTTTAATTTGATAGAAAGTTTTCTGAAAATTTTATTTCTAAAGCAAATTTCATTTCTATACACAATTTTCTAAAAATTTTACTTTTATTGAAAATTTTTGTTATATGCTTTTTCTATAGTAAATTTTATCAAAATTTTGTTTCTATACAAAATTTTCTCAAAATTATATTTCTATAGACAATTTTGTCAAAAGTTTATTTCTAGAGAAAATGTTGTCACAATTTTATTTTGGAAGAAAATTTTGTCAAAATTTCATTTATATGGAAAATTTTCTGAAAATTTTATTTTTATTGGAAATTTTGTTATATTTTTTCAATAGAAAATTTTCTCAAAATTTTATATCTAGGGACAATTTGGTCAAAATTTAATTTCTATAGGAAATTTTCTGAGAATTTTATTTCAATAGAAAATTTTGTCAAAAATGTATTTCTATAGAAAAGTTTGTCAAAATTTTATTTCTAGCGAAAATTTTTTGAAAATCTTATTTCTATTGAAAATTAAGTTATAAGAAAATTAAATTATAAGAAAATTGTATCTAAATTTTATTTATGTTTCTAGAGAATTTTTTCAAAATTTCATTTCTATAGAACATTTTCTGCTTTTTTTTCTATAGAAAATTTTGCCAAAATTTAATTTCTATAGAAAATTTTCACAAAATTTTATTGCTATGGAAAGCTTTCTCAAAATTTTATTGCTCAAAATTTTATTGCTATGGAAAATTTTGTCACAATTTGATTTCTATGGAAAATTTTGTCAACATTTCATTTCTATAGAAAATTTACTGAAAATTTTATTTCTATTGAAATTTTTTTCATATATTTTTTCTATAGAAAATGTTATCAAAATGTTATTCCTACTGAAAAGTTTTATCAAAAAATTTATTTCTATAGAAAAATTTTTCAAAATTTTATGTCTATCGAAAATTTTCTGAAAATTTTATTTCTATAAAAAGTTTTGTCATAAATTTTATTTCTACAGACAATTTTTTCAAAATTTTATTTCTATAGAAAATATATTTGCAACTCCCTAAAGGAGACGTGATAGACATATGGTGTCTTTGGCAATATTGCTCAGGGCCGGCTCCTGGTTCGATCTAGCCATGTCCGTCCGTCCGTCTGTCTGTGAACACATTTTTGTGATCAAAGTCTAGGTCGCAATTTTAGTCCAATCGTCTTCAAATTTGGCACAAGTATGTGTTTTGGGTCAGAATAGAACCCTATTTTAGAAGAAATAGAGGCTCCGTAAGCCCAATCTGGTGATCAGTTTATATGGGGGCTATATTTAATTATGGACCGATACGGACCAATTTTTGCATGGTTGTCAGAGACCATATACTAACAACATGTTCCAAATTTCAGCCGGATCGGATGAAATTAGCTTCTCTTAGAGGCTCCGCAAGCCAAATGTGGGGATCGGTTTATATGAGGGCTATATATAATTATTGACCGATGTGGATCAATTTTTGCATAGTTGTTTGAGACCATATACTTACACCATGTACCAAATTTCAGCCGGATCGGATGAAATTTGCTTCTCGTAGAGGAGCCGCAAGCCAAATTTGAGGTCCGTTTATATGGGGGCTACACGTAAAAGTGAACCGACATGGCCCATTTGCAATACGTACATCAATCGATAGCTTGTTTCGTTCGGAAGTTAGCTTGATTTCAACAGACGGACAGACGGACAGATCGACTCAGAATTTCACCACGACCCAGAATATATATACTTTATGGGGTCTTAGAGCAATATTTCGATGTCTTACAAACGGAATGACAAAGTTAATATACCCCCATCCTATGGTGGAGGGTATAACTAGTCATTGTTGTGATTGTTACATTAGTTTGTGTAGCAGGTTTTTGGTCGTTTGTGTGTGTTTTGTATTTTGGCTTTATTATGCTGATAGTTTGAGAGCCATTGGAGGAGAACATTGCAATTAAGGGAGTGAGTTAATTCAAAAGACTCTAGGTAAGCGATGTTAATAAATATGTATGTGGGGGTTGTATTGGTTATTGGATTTTTTTTTTTTGAAATGATAAAATAGTTGAATAATCTTTTCTAAATTATTTTTCCACAAACTTTTTCCTTCATTACCTTACACATGAATAAATCAATGGAACCAATCTAATGCCTCAGAAAAAATTTTAAATTTTCTTATTTCTTGCATGACATAATTTCCTTCGTTTATTTGCCACATTTTTGTTTTTTTGTTCCATATCCTCACTGATTTCCTTGCAATGATTACAGTGAAGGAACTCATATTAAATGTAAATGATTTGCATATCGGCAAAAATTAGCTTCCCAAGTAAAAAAAAACAGAAACGTTAAAAAAATCTCATATCACCATAGACAACGAGCAAAAATATAGCAAAACGAAAAAAACACACGGCCATTTGCATTGTTCTCGATTTGTGAGAAAAATAACACCATGCCTCAGGAATTCCAATCTTTTAGAATTCGAAAAAGGAAAGAGCGGAGAAACCAAGAGACGCAATGATTGCGTTCAATTCACAATCATAACACGGTGAATAGAAATAAATTCTAAGGTTTCTTTGAAATCACACGCCTAGCCTCGGCCCGCCCCTGCCGCCACGGCATCTTAGAGATTGAGGTGCTTCATAGCATTGCTTGAGCATCATTTAATGACGATGATTGCTTGGAAGCCAACCTAGAAATACAATGCCTGAAGTCAACAAAGTTGATGGTGTTTTTTTTGGAGGCCGGGTGTATGTGGTTTGGTCTATTTCCAGTATAGAATTGGGAATTGGTTTGTAGTGCTGCTGTTACCTAGCTACCATTCAGGCATTTTTTTGTCAATGGCTGGCAATTTTATGGGACTGTTTTTTTTTTTTTTTTGAATTTTCCTACCAACATTTCCATCTTGCTATCGAGTTCGACACAAACTGATGAGTAGTTGCTTGTTATTCGTGGTGGTAATGTAGTGTGAAAATAAGGATATTAACACATAATGTACAGTGGCTCCAAATATATCCAGGGTCCCACATCATAATACAGACACAACTTAAGGATGGTGCAGAATCTGGTAATATTTTTAACCTATTCAAATCAAATATTTTTATACCCTCCACCATAAGATGGTGGTATATTAACTTTGTCATTCCGTTTGTAACATTGCTCTAAGACCCCATAAAGTACACTGTTAGAAAAATATGTTTTTCATATGTTCCGATATAAACAAAATGTGTTTCGGGCATAATTTTGAAACACAATATATTTAAGTGCAAACATGTAATGTTCCTAGACTAGCGCTAAATTTTTGGGACATCTATGTTAATATGTTAGAATATATTATGTTTGGGGCATAAATGTTTCATAAAAATCATATGTGTGAATGCAAACATATATAAATTTACAAATTTCTACTAAACATACATATGTTGTGATATTTTTTTCAGAGAGCAACAGAGATAGAGTATATAGAAAGAAATAGAGATGGAAACCGGGAGAATTGACGAAAGATATCAACATAACACAGCAAAAGAATCAAAAGAGAACAATTTCTGTGAAACCGCTGGTATATTGTTTCGGAAAACTGTTTTATGATCAGGCCAAAAATTTGATATGCTTAAGTCTAAACATTATTTAATTTGAATAAAGAGAATGGACATTCGGAACCAAGAGAATAGACAATTGAAAAAAGCCTGTGTTTTCGCCTTGAGAGCAGCATTTTATGTATGTGTGGACATGTGTTTTGTTTATCATTTTGGCACTATGGGCACAATTTTTCGTTAAAAGAAAAAAGTGGTCTTCATAAAAATAACAAAAGGGCACTATACTCTTTCTAAAGTTGGGACAGTAAAATAAAATAAGGAGGAAATAGTGAAAAATTACAAAGTAAAATGTATAACAACAAAGTTTAGTTCCTCCTTATTAATAAGTAGTCCACGAGGAGTTGACGGACACCTTCAAATATAAAAGCGGGCATTAAGTTCGAGTTTTGCAGCTAAAACAATTTAAAAACTTTATTTTCTTTAAAATGAATTATTAAAGAAAAATAAAAGGCATTTTAGAGCGATGTTGTTAAATGCTAGTAAAAAAGTGTTCACGCCTAAATAAATTTATGTTTATATTATAAAATTTTTTATGTATGTTTATACTCGACTCCACGTTCTTCTTTTGTTAAAGTTTTTGAATTCCTTCCAACAGTTTTTGTTACAAAATTATTATTTTTGCAATAAAAAAATAATATTTTATCCAAAAATCAGTCAATTTCGTTTATACCATGCACTGTTACTGACTATAAATCTTTAATAACCCACATTTCGAAGTTTCATTATAAAAATTTAATATAGTATAAATATAAATGTGTAAATTAAAAAAAAAAAAACAACAAAAGTGTTCGGTCGGCGTAGGGATTGAACCCACGACCCTTTGCATGCAAGGCAGACATGCTAACCACTGCTCCACGTAGCAAACAAATGTATGTTTCTGTTAAATAATGTTATGTTTGCATGGGCTCGTGGGCGCTGCAAACTATGCTATATAAATGTAACTTATAACGATAATTATCTACTGGTGACTATAACAGCTACGTAGCCCAGTGGATAGTGTGTTGGCTTACAAACTGTATGGTCCTTGGTTCGATTCTCCGTGCAGGCGAAAGGTAAAATTTATAAAAGTGAATAATTTCTTCAACATTATTTGTATTACAGAAAAAGGTGCCAAGAACTAAAATATTTCGTGGAAGTGAAAATTACGAGTATGTTAGGGAATGAGCACAATCGTCTTTGGGAAAAATTCTTCCAAGCATATAATATTTTTGGGCTCAAAATGCTTCCAAACATATAATATGTTCACATAAAACAAACATATTAATGTTTCGGCAGTATCCAATAATATATGTGCTTCCTGAAAAATATGTTTGGAACATATGTTAAAGAAGCGATTTTTTTTGAGGGTGTATATATATTCTGGGTCGTGGTTAAATTCTGAGTCGATCTGAGCATGTCCGTCCGTCTGTTGAAATCACACTAACTTCCGAACGAAACAAGCTATCGACTTGAAACTTAGCACAAGTAGTTGTTATTGATGTAGATCGGATGGTATTGCAAGTGGGCCATATCGGTCCACTTTTACGTATAGCCCCCATATAAACGGACCCCCAAATTTGGCTTGCGATTGCTCTAAGAGAAGCAAATTTCTTCCGATCCGGCTGAAATTTGGTACATAGTGTTAGTATATGGTCTCTAACAACCATGCAAACATTGGTCCATATCGGTCCACTTTTACGTATAGGCCCCATATAAACGTTCCCCCAAATTTGGCTTGCGATTGCTCTAAGAGAAACAAATTTCATCCGATCCGGCTGAAATTTGGTACATGGTGTTAGTATATGGTCTCTAACAACCATGCAGAAATTGGTCTACATCGGTCCATAATTATATATAGCCCCCATATAAACCGATCGCCCGATTTGGATTGCGGAGCCTCTAAGAGAAGCAAATTTCATGCGATCCGGCTGAAATTTGGCACGTGGTGTTAGTATATGGTCTCTAAAAACCATGCAAGAATTGGTCCATATCGGTCCATAATTATATATAGCCCCCATATAATTCGATCCCCAGATTTGATCTCCGGACCCTCTTGGAGGAGCAAAATTCATCCGATCCGGTTGAAATTTGCAATGTGCTGTTAGTATAAGGCCGCTACTAGCCATGCCAAAATTGGTCCGTATCGGTCTATAGTTATATATAGCCGATCCCCAATCACACAAAAATCGGTCCATGTCGGTTCATAATCATGGTTGCCACTCGAGCCAAAAATAATATACCAAAATTTTAGTTTTATAGAAAACATTGTCAAAATGTTATTTCTATAGAAAATTTTGTCAAAATTTTATTTCTATAGAAAATTTTTTCCAAGTTTTATTTCTATCGAAAATTTTGTCAAAATTTTATTTCTATAGAAAATTTTGTCAAAATTTTATTTCTATAGACAATTTTTCCAAATTTTATTTCTATAGAAAATGTTGTCAACATTTTATTTCTATAGAAACTTTAAACTTAATTTTATACGTATTTAATCGGCCTTTTTAGTTTAATATATGCCACGTATGGATTATGTGGTATATATTACGGTGTTAGGAAGTTTTAAGATACCTTGCCATCGGCAAGTGTTATCGCAACCCAAGTAATTCGATTGTGGATGACAGTCTTCAGTAGAAGTTTCTACGCAATCCATGGTGGAGGGTACATAAGATTCGGCCTGGCCTAACTTACGGCCGTATATACTTGTTTAAACTAGGTTTTATCATTGCAACACTGAAGGTGTCTGCCAACATACTGTGATTAAGTTATTGTATGTTAAAGCCCGGTTAAAGGGTGATACGGTCAAAATTTGGTCAATATAAACTTGACGTATTTCTTTCAATTTTGCATTTAAAAAACCTAAACACACCTGATTTTGAAGGTGTGTGTGTGTGTAGAATGTTGCTCCTATTTTGATTTTTGAATTCACTCTTCAGTTGTCAAAATGCCGTCCAAGCAAGAAGAGCAGCGTATCAAAATTTTGCTCGCGCATCGCGAAAATCCGAGCTACTCGCACGCAAAGCTGGCAAAATCGCTAAAAGTTGTCAAATCAACCGTTACAAATGTAATTAAAGTGTTTGGGGAACGTTTGTCGACAGCCAGGAAGTCTGGATCGGGGGGAAATCGAAAACCGGAAGCCGCTGAGACGACAAAGAGAGTTGCCGGTAGTTTCAAGCGAAAACCTAACCTCTCTCCGAGATGCCGCAAATAAGCTGGGTGTATCGTCTACAACCGTGCATCGAGCCAAAAAGCGAGCCGGTCTATCGACTTACAAGAAGGTAGTGACTCCAAATCGCGATGATAAACAAAATACGACGGCCAAAGCGCGATCCCGGAGGCTGTACACGACGATGCTGACGAAGTTTGACTGCGTGGTAATGGACGACGAAACCTACGTCAAAGCCGACTACAAGCAGCTTCCGGGACAGGAGTTGTATACGCAAAAGGAAGGGGAAAGGTAGCAGATATTTTCAAGCACATAAAACTGTCAAAGTTCGCAAAGAAATATCTGGTTTGGCAAGCCATCTGTACCTGTGGCTTGAAAAGCAGCATTTTCATAGCTTCCGGGACTGTCAACCAAGAAATTTACGTGAAAGAGTGTCTGAATAAACGTCTGCTGCCTTTTCTGAAGAAACACGGTTGTTCCGTACTGTTTTGGCCGGATTTGGCATCTTGCCATTACGGTAAAAAGGCCATGGAGTGGTACGCCGCCAACAACGTGCAGGTGGTTCCCAAGGACAAGAACCCTACCAACACGCCAGAGCTCCGCCCAATTGAGAAATACTGGGCTATTGTCAAGCGGAAACTAAAGAAGACCAAAAAAACTGCTAAGGACGAGCAGCAGTTCAAGGCAAACTAGCTTTCTGCGGCGAAGAAGGTGGACAAGGTGGTTGTACAAAATCTGATGGCAGGTGTCAAGCGTGAGGCCCGGCAATTCGCATTTGGAAAAGCGAAAGCCTAACTGAATATTTTTCCTGAATTTTATACTAATTGAACTTGAAAAAGAAATTTAATTTGATTTTTTAAATAAACGATTTCACCGATTTACACGCGTTTTCCCTTGACCAAATTTTGACCGTATCACCCTTTAGCCAGGTTTCCCCTCCAAATTTAGGGGTTTTCCTACTTTTGGGGGGATTTTTTGTGGTAACATTTATTTTTTTAGGGGTAATACAAAAATAGTTTACATCTAATAAATTACAACCATTCCCAACCAAATTCGAAACAAGCATGACTTCCCCAGATATAATATTTAAACATTTTAAATATATTTACTGAATTTTACTTTTGTTGATTTTTTGTAGTGCATAAACCTCTTTTTTATACCCACCACCATATAATGGTGATGGGTATATAAAAAATTTGTCATTCCGTTTGTAACACATCGATATATCGATTTCCGACTATATAAAGTATATATATATTCACGACCAGGAAGAAATTCTAAGACGATATAAGCAAGCTTGACATGATGAAAGATTCTCGAGATTGGTGGAAGATTGTAAGAGAACTAAGAAATCACGAAAAAAATGGTAGTATACCTATACCAGCAGAAAATTTAAAAATATACTTTCAACAACTCTTGAATCAACCACAAATTTCGTCAGATATCCAATACGCCCATATGTATTGGAAAGATAATGATTTAGATAAAGAAATTGACATTCTAGATGTTACGAGAGCAGTAAACAAAGCCAAACTGAATAAAGCAGCAGGGGAGGACCGTATACCTTATGAGTATTATAAAAACGCTCCAAATGAATTATTACAAGAGATTGCAAATACCTGCAACATATTATTTGAGAAAGGTGAACTAGATATGTTGTTCATTAAAACTATTATATATCCTATCCTGAAAAAAGGTGACAAAACGCAACCAAGTAATTACCGGGGCATTTCTTTTATGAATTGCTTACCAAAAATAATGATGGGTATAGTTGCAGATCGATTGTCAAACTGGACAGAAAAGCACAACAAATTAAACGAATATCAGGCCGGTTTCCGAAAGAATTATTCCACTGCTGATAACATATTTAACTTGTCTTCAATTATACACTTGAACTGGTACAGAAATAAGAAAACTTATGCGTTTTTTGTTGACTTCAGAGCTGCATTTGATCGCGTTGCTCGTAGAGCTATGCTGTTTAAGCTACATAATATTGGAGTCTCAACAAAAACTGTTAAATTTATCGAGAAAATATATGAAAAAACTACGTTCTCAGTATGGACAGGCGAAGAACTCTCCGATAGTTTTGATACAGACACAGGTGTAAAACAGGGTTGTCTGCTATCACCGCTGTTGTTTGCCTTATACCTCAATGACCTACATGACTATTTAGGTGGCGGTATAAATATTGATAGTCATAATATTCGACTTTTAATGTATGCTGACGATATCGTGATTTTAGCAGACGAGATAGAAGTACTACAGGGGATGATACAAAAACTAGAGAACTACTGTATGCTTTGGAACATGGAAGTTAATATGGAGAAGTCGAAAATAATGATATTCCGCCGAGGAGGAAGGATATCTACAAAAGAGAAATGGTATTTTCAAGGCAATGAAATAATAAACACCGCAGAATATTCCTATTTAGGATTGACGTTCACCCCAAAACTTTCACTCAGAAAACAGATACTGGAAAGGAATCAGTTGGCAAAAAATAGTATCAATGCTACATGGAACTGTTTTTTGTCAAGAAGAAATGTATCATTGAGAACAAAATGGAAAATTTATATGGCTATATGTAGATCAATACAATCATACGGATCTCAATTATGGGGCTTTACGCATTTTGATGAGGTGGATAAACTTGCGTTATACTTCTTAAAGAAAATACTAAAATTACCCAGCTTCACACCCACTTATGCACTAATGTTAGAAACCGGAATAGAATGTGGCCATCTGTACACTCTACAAAGTCATCTGAAGTATGTAACACAAATTTTGTATGATTATGGAGAGAATAGATTACCAAATTTACTAGCGAGAAAGGTAATGGTACATGGAATATTTTGGAAAACATCCATGGATACATTAACGAGGGAAAATAGTTTGGAACCTTTTACACTCCAATTAACAAAACAAAATTGGGTACAAAACACTCAGCGACTTGTACAAAGTCTACATACAAAGCAATTTAATAATTCAGTTGCAAAAGCAATCAATTCCGATAGATTCTACAATAAATTAGAACCTACACTTGGTGGATCATACCTCGTAGAACATCTCTCACAGGACGAAATGATGTGGATATTTAAAGCCAGAGGTGACATGATTGCACTTAATTCCAACAGATTCCAAATACACACAAATCCCAAATGTTCCATGTGTAACACTGATGAAATCGAAAATATACAGCACTTCCTTGGCCGATGTCCAGCTCTAAAAGAATTCCGTTTAATGTTTTTCCACAAGCAGTCGCTAAATGAAAATGAACTAATAAATATTCTTAACGGATGTGTCATTAATTGGAAAAGTTTAGCTTGCTTTTTGAAAATATGTATGCAGTATAGAAATCAGTTACTGTCTGAATTCAATTTGTAATCGCATAATCGTTTATCTATACGTTATCAATTTCATTATAATTAATGGCAGACGACACCAAGTCAATGTCATAACAAACTACACTATTTATTCTTATTCAAATATTTTATTTATATTGCAATATTGTCTTAAGTCAATGAAATATATAAAGAATAAAGAATACAATACAATATAAGCATGTCCGTCTGTCTGTCAGGTGTAATCACGCCTTCCATAATGGCGCTATCGTCCTGAAAGTGGGCACAGATTCGTTTTTTGTTTGCAGGCAGGTCAAGTTCGAAGATGGGCTATATCGGTCCATGATTTGATATAGTCCCCATATAAACCGACCTCCCGATATGGGTTTTTGGGCTTATAGAAACCGTAGTTTTTATCCAATTTGCCTGAAATTAAAAATCTAGTGGTACTTGAGGGCCAAAACAGGTGTGCCGAAAATGGTGCCCATCGGTCCATGTTTAGGGCTTCCAGAAACTGTATTTTCTATCCGATTTACCTGAAATTGAGAATCTGGAAGTATTTTTGAACCATAAAGAGTTGTGTCGAAAAATGGGGTGTACCGATCCATGTTTTGGTATAGCCTCCATATAGATCGATCTCCCGAATTTAATTCTTTGGCATTTCCGATTCGCCTGAGTGTTTATTTCGGGGCAGAAATGCCTTGGACAATAATTGATAGCGAAAGCAACTTCCTCTCTACACTTTGATATTTGTTCTCTCATTCTCAAAGCGTAAGGTTGTCTCCTGTTAATAATATTCTCTTTGATTTATTGGTTGGCAAAACACATACAGTTTCTATACCCTGCGCCACACTGTGGAACAGGGTATTATAAGTTAGTGCATATGTTTGCAACACCCAGAAGGAGACCAGATAGACACATGGTGTCTTTGGCAATAATGCTCAGGGTGGGTTCCTGAGTCGATATAACCATGTCCGTTTGTCTGTCCGTCCGTCTGTCTGTGAACACATTTTTGTGATCAAAGTCTAGGTCGCAATTTAAGTCCAATCGCCTTGAAATTTTGCACATGTTCCTAATTTCAGTCAGAATAGAACCCTATTGATTTTGGAAGAAATCGGTTCAGATTTAGATATAGCTCCCATATATATCTTTCACTCGATATGCACTAATATGGACCCAGCAGCCAGAGTTTTATACCGATTTGCTTGAAATTTTGTACAAACATAAGACTTAGTCGTATAGTCAAGTGTGCAAAATTTGATTGAAATCGGTTCAGATTTAGATATAGCTCTCATATATATCTTTCGCCCGATATGGACTTATATGGCCCCAGAAGCCAGATTTTTTGCCGAATTTGGTTGAAATTTTGCACTAGGAGTACAATTAGTGGTATAGTCAAGTGTGCAAAATTTGATTGAAATAGGTTCAGATTTAGATATAGCTCCCATATATATCTTTCGCCCGATATGGACTAATATGGTCCTAAAAGCCAGAGTTTTGGCCCAATTTGGTTGAGATTTTGCACAGGGAGTACAATTAGTAGTGCAGTTAAGTGTGTAAAATTTGATTGAAATCGGTTCTGATTTAGATATAGCTCCCATATATATCTTTCGCCCGATATGTACTAATATGGTTCTAATAGCCAGAGTTTTGGCCCAATTTGGTTGAAATTTTGCACAGGGATTAGATTTAGGATTGTAGCTATGCGTGCCAAATTTGATTGAAATCGGTTCAGATTTATATATAGCTCCCATCTATAGCTTTCGCCCGATTTACACTCATATGACCGCAGAGGCCAATTCTTAACTCCGATTTACTTGAAATTTTGCACAGGGAGTAGAATTAGCATTGTAGCTATGCGTGATTTAGATATAGCTCCCATATATATGTTTTTCTGATTTCGACAAAAATTGTCATAATACCAACATTTTCGTTGTAAAATCGCCACTGCTTAGTCGAAAAGTTGTAAAAATGACTCTAATTTTCCTAAACTTCTAATACATATATATCGAGCGATAAATCATAAATAAACTTTTGCGAAGTTTCCTTAAAATTACTTGAGATTTAAATGTTACCCATATTTTTTTACTAAAATTGTGTTCCACCCTAGTTCATTAGCCATCTTAAATTTTGAGTCTATAGATTTTGTAGAAGTCTATCAAATTCGGTCCAAATCTTGTGAAATTTAATTGTATGTATTTGGGACAAACGTTTATATATAGCCCCCAACACATTTGACGGATGTGATATGGTATCGAAAATTTAGATCTACAAAGTGGTTCAGGGTATAATATAGTCGGCCCCGCCCGACTTTAGACTTTCCCTACTTGTTTAATTTGATTAAGTTATGGTGGAGAAGTTTGTTTGATTAAGTTATGGTGGAGAAGTTTTAATTGGCATTGTTATGATTGTTACATTGGTTTGAGTAACAGTTTTTGGGTCGTTTCTATGTGTTGTGTATTTTGCCTTCCTTATGCTGATATGAAGAAAATAGTTTGAGAGTCTTTGGAGATGAGCATTGGAATGAAGAGAGTGAGTTAAATCAAAAGCTGTAATATAATATTAAAGGTAAACGATGTTGGGTGGGGGTTGTACGGGTTATCGGTTGTTTTAGATTATAAAATGATACAATAGTTTGCAATATTACTCAGAATGGACGATCTACCCATGTCCGTCCGTCTGTGAATACAATCAAAGTGTATAGGTCGCAGTTTTACTCCACGGCACTTCAAATTTAGCACAAGTATAAATTTTTTGGGTCAGAATAAAACTAAAGTGATACAAAATTGGGTTGTCTCGTTTAAAAAAGGGAAATTTCTTCAAACCGACATAACCAGTTCAACCGGTGTTAAAGCACGTAATTTTAAAGCACGTAATTTTAAAATCACGTAATTTTAAAAGGAATATGGAATTTCATTGCCACAAGAAATCAACGAAAAAACTAATTCAATAAATTGTTAAAAGTTGAAAACTATTTTTTTCAAAATTCAAATGTACGTTGCTCCTACTTAGAAGTGTTTTCATTGCAATTTATTAAACAAAAAAAAAACAAGTATATACGGCCGTAAGTTCGGCCAGGCTGAATCTTTTGCGTAGAAACTTCTAAGAAAGACTGTCATCCACAATCGAATTATTTGGGTTGTGGTATCTTAAAACTTCTTAACATTGTTTTCTCAATTGTGAGTTAGTTCATATTTGGTATTAATTATACAAAAAAGGTATGTATAAGTAAGTCTACAAATACTTACGAATCGATATGGACGTTTTGCACGGTACGTAGAGAGCCAGAATTGAAATATGGGGGTCGCTAATATGGGGTCTATATACAATTATGAACTGGATATGGGCCAATTTTTGTGTGGGGATTGTTGGGGATCGATTTATCTGAGGGCTATATATAACTATAGACCGATATGGACTTAGTTAGGCATGGTTTTTACTAGCACAATGTACCAAATTTCCACTGACTCGGATGAAATTTTTGGCATGGTTGTTAAACATCATATACTACCACCACGTACCAAATTTCAACCAGATCGGATGAATTTTTCTTCTCCAAAAGGCAACGGAGGTCAAATCTGGGGATCGGTTTATATGGGGGCTAACAGGTTGGCTGATAAGTCCCCGGTTTGACACATAGATGACGTCGCTAGTATTAAATGCATATTATTAATGTTATATAGTACCAACCTTCAAATGATTCGTGTCAAAATTTGACGTCTGTAAGTCAATTAATTTGTGAGATAGAGCGTCTTTTGTGAAGCAACTTTTGTTATTATGAAACAATGGAAAAAAAGGAATTTCGTGTTTTGATAAAATACTGTTTTCTGAAGGGAAAAAATACGGTGGAAGCAAAAACTTGGCTTGATAATGAGTTTCCGGACTCTGTCCCAGGGAAATCAACAATAATTGATAGGTATGCAAAATTCAAGCGTGGTGAAATGAGCACGGAGGACGGTGAACGCAGTGGACGCCCGAAAGAGGTGGTTACTGACGAAAATATCAAAATAATCCACCAAATGATTTTGAATGACCTTAAAATTAAGTTGATCGAGATAGCAGAGGCCATAAAGATATCAAAGGAATGTGTAGGTTATATCATTCATCAATATTTGGATATTGATGATGCCGCGCGAGCTCACAATTGACCAAAAACAACAACGTGTTGATGATTTTGAGCGGTGTTTGCAGCTGTTAACTCGTAATACACCCGAGTTTTTCCGTCGATATGTGACAATGGATGAAACATGGCTTCATCACTATACTCCTGAGTCCAATCGACAGTCGGCTGAGTGGACAGCGACCGGTGAACCGTCTCCGAAGCGTGGAAAGACTCAAACGTCCGCTGGCAAAGTAATGGCCTCTGTTTTTTGGGATGCGCATGGAATAATTTTTATCGATTATCTTGAGAAGAGAAAAACCATCAACAGTGACTATTATATGGCGTTATTGGAGTGTTTGAAGGTCGAAATCGCGGCAAAACGGCCCCATATGAAGAAGAAAAAAGTGTTGTTCCACCAAGACAACGCACCGTGCCACAAGTCATTGAGAACGATGGCATAAATTCATGAATTGGGCTTCGAATTGTTTCCCCACCCACCGTATTCTCCAGATCTGGCCCCCAGCGACTTTTTCTTGTTCTCAGACCTCAAAAGGATGCTCGCAGGGAAACAATTTGGCTGCATTGAAGAGGTGATCGCCGAAACTGAGGCCTATTTTGAGGCAAAACCGAAGGAGTACTACCAAAATGGTATAAAAAAATTGGAAGGTCGTTATAATCGTTGCATCGCTCTTGAAGGGAACTATGTTGAATAATAAAAACGAATTTTGAAAAAAAAAAATGTGGTTTTCTTTGTTAGACCGGGGACTTATCAACCAACCTGTTATATATAATTATAGACCTATGTGGACCAATTTTTGCATGGTTATTAGAAACCATATACTAACATCACGTACCGAATCGGATGAAGTTTGCTCTTCCGAGGGGCTCCGGAGGTCAAATCTGGGGATCGATTTATATGGGGCCATATATTAACACCAAGTACCAAATTTCAACTGAATCAGATGAATTTTGCTCTTCCAAGGGGCTCCGGAGGTCAAATCTGGGGATGTGTTTATATGGGGGCTATATATAATTATGGACCGATCTGTAGCAATTTTTTCATTGTTATTAAAGACCATATAAAGGGTGATTCTTTTGAGGTTAGGATTTTCATGCATTAGTATTTGACAGATCACGTGGGATTTCAGACATGGTGTCAAAGAGAAAGATGCTCAGTATGCTTTGACATTTCATCATGAATAGACTTACTAACGAACAGCGCTTGCAAATCATTGAATTTTATTACCAAAATCAGTGGCAGAAAATCCGCTTTTTTATCGACAAATTTTGTTCAGCGATGAGGCTCATTTCTGGTTGAATGGCTACGTAAATAAGCAAAATTGCCGCATTTGGAGTGAAGAGCAACCAGAAGCCGTTCAAGAACTGCCCATGCATCCCGAAAAATGCACTGTTTGGTGTGGTTTGTACGCTGGTGGAATCATTGGACCGTATTTTTTCAAAGATGCTGTTGGACGCAACGTTACGGTGAATGGCGATCGCTATCGTTCGATGCTAACAAACTTTTTGTTGCCAAAAATGGAAGAACTGAACTTGGTTGACATGTGGTTTCAACAAGATGGCGCTACATGCCACACAGCTCGCGATTCTATGGCCATTTTGAGGGAAAACTTCGGAGAACAATTCATCTCAAGAAATGGACCGGTAAGTTGGCCACCAAGATCATGCGATTTGACGCCTTTAGACTATTTTTTGTGGGGCTACGTCAAGTCTAAAGTCTACAGAAATAAGCCAGCAACTATTCCAGCTTTGGAAGACAACATTTCCGAAGAAATTCGGGCTATTCCGGCCGAAATGCTCGAAAAAGTTGCCCAAAATTGGACTTTCCGAATGGACCACCTAAGACGCAGCCGCGGTCAACATTTAAATGAAATTATCTTCAAAAAGTAAATGTCATGGACCAATCTAACGTTTCAAATAAAGAACCGATGAGATTTTGCAAATTTTATGCGTTTTTTTTTTTTAAAGTTATCAAGCTCTTAACAAATCACCCTTTACTTACACCATGTACCAAATTTCAGCCCGATCGGATGAAATTTGCTTCTCTTAGAGGCTCCGCAATCCAAATCGGGGGATCGGTTTATATGGGGGCTATATATAATTATGAACCGATGTGGACAAATTTTTGCATGGTTGTTAAAGGTCATATGATGACACCATGTACCAAATTTTAGCCGGATCGGATGAAATTTGCTTCTCGTAGAGGCTCCGCAAGCCAAATCGGGGGATCGGTTTATATGTGGGCTATATATAATTATTGACCGATGTGGACCAATTGTTGCATGGTTGTTAGTGATCAGATTCTGACCCCATGTACCAAATTTCAGCCGGATCGGATGAAATTTGCTTCTCGTAGAGGCTCCGCAAGCCAAATCGGGGGATCGGTTTATATGTGGGCTATATATAATTATGAACCGATGTGGACAAATTTTTGCATGGTTGTTAAAGGTCATATGATGACACCATGTACCAAATTTTAGCCGGATCGGATGAAATTTGCTTCTCGTAGAGGCTCCGCAAGCCAAATCTGGGGATCGGTTTATATGGGGGCTATAGGTAAAAGTGAACCGATATGGCCCATTTGCAATACCATCTGACCTACATGAATAAAAACTACTTGTGCCAAGTTTCAAGTCGTTAGCTTGTTTCGTTCGGAAGTTAGCGTGATTTCAACAGACGGACGGACGAACGGACATGCTCAGATCGACTCAGAATTTCACCACGAACCAGAATATATATACTTTATGGGGTCTTAGAGCGATATTTCGATGTGTTATAGACGGAATGACAAAGTTAATATACCCCCATCCTATGGTGAAGGGTATAAAAACTATTTTCATGTAGCATTTCCGAAGTGCATAAAGAGAGCGATCAATTGAATAGGCACACAAACCCAAATCCTCTCTGCCCATACCTGTTTTAGATTATAAAATGATACAATCGTTTGCAATATTACTAAGGGTTGGCCGTTGGTCGACCTACCCATGTCCGTCTGTCTGTAAACACATTTTGGTAATCAAAGTGTCTAGGTCGCAGTTTTAGTACACGCGACTTCAAATTGAGCACAAATATAATTTTTTTTTGCGTCAGACTGGAAGTAGAGTGATAAAAAACCGCTATTGAACACTCTACATAAAATTCTATTGAATTTGGAGCAATCGGTTCAGATTTAGGTATAGCTTCCATATGTATATCTACACGGTTGAAAAAGACTGTTTTTCATATGTTTGGCTATAAACATTATATGTTTGGAACACAAATTTTTAAACACAATATTTTTGAGTGCAAGCATATAATGTTCATAAACTAGCATAACATGTTTGGGACATATATGTTAATATGTTAGAATATATTATGTTTGGGACATAAAATGTTTGTAAATATAATATGCTTGAATGTAAACATATATTAATTTAGAAATAGCCTATAAACATATATGTGTTTAGTAGCTTGGAGCGCTATTTAACAGGGAGCGATATTGAATTAAGTTGGTGGTTGTTGCTTGTTATTACAAAATTAACATTTTATTTTTCCTTGGGCAATTGATCTGTTACTTCTTTGATCCTTACAAACTGTGTGGTCCGCTGTTCGAATACCCGTCCGGCAAAAGGTAAAATTAAAATAAAAAATCATAAAATTGAATAATTTCTTCTACAATGTTTGTATCACAGAAAAAAGTGCTAAGAACTAAAAAATCTCGTGGAAGTGAGAAAGAAGTCGGGGAATATACAATTGGGCAGAAACAAAATTTTGAGCATTCAGGTCGAAAACCTATGTTGTTAGCACCTATATTACCTGTTTATTTTCAAAATTCATTATGATTGTAAATATATAAATAAATAAATAAAATTTTGAGCACAATATTGTTTGGGAGAATTTTTTTTAAGCATATAATATTTTTGGGTGCAAACTGCTTCCAAACATATTATATGGTCACATAATAACATATTGTTTTTTGGAAGACAACATTATTGAATTTGGATGCAAAAATACAAAATGTTTGGAACTTAGACTACCCAAACATATATTGTTTAGACCAATATGCTTTCAAACATATTATATATTGGTAGAGATCAAACATATAAATGTTTGGGCAATACCCAAAAATGTATATGCTTGAAGCAAAATATGTTTGGGAGTATATGTTACAGAAGCAATTTTCTGTGAGGGTGTATGCACTCATATGATCCCAAAAGCCAAAATTGTATACAAAAATGTTCACAAAGAGTAAAATCTTCACGACTACAGAGACCAACGTTTTCCTCTGATTTACGTGAATTTTTGCACAAGGAGAAAAATAAAATTCTAGTCACACATGCCAAATTTAATCTATGCAGTGATGCAGGGTACTTACTTGGTCTTATGTTATAGTGGGGATATTAGCATTTAAAAAATTTAATCTTGCATGGTTGTTACACTAGTTTGAGAAGCTGTTGTTGGTCGTTTGTGTATGGTGGCAGTTTCAGAGTCATTAGGGGAAAATTGAAATAAGAGAGTGAGTTAAATCAACAGCTCTAATAGGCAGTGATGCCAACTCCCAAAGGACAAAAAAAAAACCAAAAAGATATTATGAATTCTAACATACCAGTTCCCACCACAAAAACTACTCCAGCCAACTACTAAACTTCAATGTATTACTAAAAACAAAACTTGAATTATAGAACTTTTGGGATTTGGTTTGAAGCCCATTTTTGTATTTTGTCGCAAAATCACTTTCTTGAATGATCGTTTTTAATATGGAACTAATTAACAAAGAACGAACGAAACAGCGTTTATTTGTATGGTCGAATGGGGGGATGTTAAGATGACATTTTAAGAAAATTTCCATAGTAAGCTTTCGGACCTATATTGCATTATATATCACATAAATGATAAACAAATAAAAGTTTCAGTAGGTAAATTTAATTCAATGTTGAAAGGAAAGACTAAATTCATCAATGAATTTAATTAGAATTTTTTCACCCAGAAAATGTCCATTAGCTGATCACAGTGCACTGCCTTTTTTTCTTTAAATCCAATCGAATCTAACCAAATGTTCTGCTAAAACTGAAAACACAGGCATTGAGTTTTGAATGAGCAAAAGTGAATGCCATTACAAATACAGACTTACCATTCATTTCTTTTGAAAAAACTTTTGCTAAGCTCACAGGGCATACCTAATATATTAAGTCCCAATATCTCCACCACCTCCAAACACCGGAGCTTGGAGCACATGCCAGCCACACCATTTTAGCTAAAAACCAGACAAACATCGTAACATCGAGTGAGTATTGCTGTGTGGTAAACCTAACATTCAATTTCCTATTTTTGTTTTTTTTTACTACTCCCCAATTTCATTTTCCACTGATTCGGTTGGTGGTCGATATTCATTTTGAAATTTATGCATAGTTTCCATTGCAATGTTTGCCATCTATATTTGAAGTTGAGTACATTTTGAGGTGAATACAAATGACGAACGAATAAATAGCGATTCGAATGTCTTGCATTAATGTGCCTATATTCTGAATTATATAGACGACATCAGTTAAGAGTGAATAGGGAATAAATGGGAAAACGAACGAATGATATAAAAAGTCCAGAAAAATTTGTGGCCAAACAAGCTATGAAAAGTTTCAGTTTGGATCCGGAAGGATGGTGATGGTGGTTAAAACACATCGAAATATTGATCTTCCACTAATCGATCTATTGATGTCCGCCTAGCTGTCTATTGTAAACACTCTACAAAACTTTCAATAATTCAAATTTTTGACAAGGATTCGATATCTTTATACATGCAACTCAAGTTTGATGATAGTCTATAACCGTTGAGGTTTTGATACCGCCCCGATACAACACCACCCCTACATTTGGTTTCTTGAGAATCCAGACATCATTGTTGTTGTAGCCCCTTGGAGTTTCTCTGAAATGTCACCAACATTACTGAGGTGGGATAATCCAGTATTTGGTCGAAACTGGGTTTGAACCCATGATCCTGTGTATGCAAGGTGGGCATGCTAACCGTTACACCGCGGTGGCTCCTCTCCAACTAAGAGGTACTTCACTAATTTTTAATAGAAAAAAAATTTGACAAAATTTTCTATAGAAATAAAATTTTGACAAGGTTGTCTATAGAAATTAAATTTGGACAAAATTTTCTATAGAAATAAAATATTGACAAAACTTTTTATGGAAATTAAATTTAGACAAAATTTTCCATTGAAATAAAATTTGGACAAAATTTTCCATAGAAATAAAATGTTGACAAAACTTTTTATGGAAATAAAATTTAGACAAAATTTTCCATTGAAATAAAAGTTCGACATCATTTTCTATAAAAATAAAATTTTGACAAAATTTTCTATAAAAATAAAATTTTGACAAAATTTTCTATAAAAATAAAATTTTGACAAAATTTTCTATAGAAATAAAATTTTGACAAAATTTTCTATAGAAAAAAAATTGTGACAAAATTTTCTACAGAAATAAAATTTTGACAAAATTTTCTATAGAAAAAAATTATGACAAAATTTTCTGTAGAAATACAAGTTTGACAAAAATTTCTATAAAATAAAGTTTTGACAAAATTGTCCATAGAAACAAAGTTTTGACAAAATTTTTCTATATAAATAAAAGTCTGACAAAATTTTCTAAAGAAATAAAATTTTGACATAATTTTCTATAGAAATAACATTCTGACAAAATTTTCTACAGAAATAAAATTTTGACAAAAGTTTTGATAGAAATAAAATTTTTACCACATTTGCTATAGAAATAAAATTTTTATAAAATTTACAATAGAAATAAATGTTGAAAAATTTGTCTATAGAAATAAAATGTTGACAATATTTTCTATAGAAATAAAATTTTGACAAGGTTGTCTATAGAAATTAAATTTGGACAAAATTTTCTATAGAAATAAAATATTGACAAAACTTTTTATGGAAATAAAATTTAGACAACATTTTCCATTGAAATAAAATTTGGACAACATTTTCCATAGAAATAAAATGTTGACAAAACTTTTTATGGAAATAAAATTTAGACAAAATTTTCTATTGAAATAAAAGTTCGACATAATTTTCTATAAAAATAAAATTTTGACAAAATTTTCTATAAAAATAAAATTTTGACAAAATTTTCTATAGAAATAAAATTTTGACAAAATTTTCTTTAGAAATAAAATTTTGACAAAATTTTCTATAGAAAGAAAATTGTGACAAAATTTTCTATAGAAATAAAATTTTGACAAAATTTTCTATAGAAAAAAATTATGACAAAATTTTCTGAAGAAATACAAGTTTGACAAAAATTTCTATAAAATAAAATTTTGACAAAATTGTCCATAGAAACAAAGTTTTGAAAAAATTTTCTATATAAATAAAAGTCTGACAAAATTTTCTAAAGAAATAAAATTTTGATAAAATTTTCTATAGAAATAACATTCTGACAAAATTTTCTACAGAAATAAAGTTTTGACAAAAGTTTCAATAGAAATAAAATTTTGACCACATTTGCTATAGAAATAAAATTTTGACAAAAGTTTCTATAGAAATAAAATTTTGACCACATTTGCTATTGAAATAAATTTTTTACAAAATTTACAATAGAAATAAATGTTGAAAAATTTTTCTATAGAAATAAAATGTTGAAAAAATTTTCTATAGAAATAAAATTTTGAAAAAATTTCTTTAGAAATAAAATCTTGACAAAATTTTCTATAAAAATAAAATCTTGAAAAAAATGTCTATAGACATAAAATTTTAACTAAATTTTCTATAGAAATAAGTAAGGAAAATTTAAAGTCGGGCGGGACCGACGATATTTTACCCTGCACCACTTTGTGATCTACATGTTCGATACCATCTGAAATCCTTCAAATTTTTTGGGTGCTATATATATAAAGGTTTATGTTCTCATATACATACATTTAAATCTGAACCGACAATATATTTAAGACTTTTTAGAAAATCTATTGACTTAAAATTTAAGTCGGTTAATGCCCTGGGGTGGAACACAATGTAAGTAAAACAAGTATATACGGCCGTAAGTTCGGCCAGGCCGAGGCTTATGTACCCTCCACCGTGGATTGCGTAGAAACTTCTACTAAAGACTGTCGTCCACAATCGAATTACTTGGGTTGCGGTAACACTTGCCGATGGCAAGGTATATTAAAACTTTTTAACATCGTAATATATACCACATAGTCCATACGTGGTATATATTAAACTAAAAAAGGCCGATTAAATACGTAAATAATTAAGTTTAAAGTTTCTATAGAAATAAAATTTTGACAAAATAAAAATTTCTATAGAAGTAAAATTTGGAAAAAATTTTATATAGAAATAAAATTCTGACAAAATTTTTCTATAGAAATAAAATTTTGACAAAATTTTCTATAGAAATAACATTTTGACAATGTTTTCTATAAAACTAAAATTTTGGTAGATTATTTTTGGCTCGAGTGGCAACCATGACTATGAACCGATAAGGACCAATTTTTGTGTGATTGGGGATCGCCTATATATAACTATAGACCGATGTGGACCAATTTTTGCATAGTTGTTAGAGATCATATACTTACACCATGTACCAAATTTCAGCCGGATCGGATGAAATTTGCTTCTCTTAGAGGCTCCGAAATCCAAATCGGGGGATCGGTTTATATGGGGGCTATATATAATTATGGACCGATGTGGACCAATTTTTGCCTGGTTGTTAGAGACCATATACTAACACCATGTACCAAATTTCAGCCGGATCGGATGAAATTTGCTTCTCTTAGAGGGTCTACAAGCCACATTTGGGGGTCCGTTTATATGGGAGCTATACGAAAAAGTGGACCGATTTGGCCCATTTGCAATACCACCCGACCTACATCAATAACAACTACTTGTGCCAAGTTTCAAGTCGATAGCTTGCTTCGTTCGGAAGTTAGCGTGATTTCAACAGACGGACGGACGGACGGACATGCTTAGATCGACTCAGAATTTCACCACGACCCAGAATATATATACTTTATGGGGTCTTAGACCAATATTTCGATGTGTTACAAACGGAATGACAAAGTTAATATACCACCATCCTATGATGGAGGGTATAAAAAGGAATTTCGAGTTTTGATAAAATACTGTTTTCTGAAGGGAAAAAATACGGTGGAAGCAAAAACTTGGCTTGATAATGAGTTTCCGGACTCTGTCCCAGGGAAATCAACAATAAGTGATTGGTATGCAAAATTCAAGCGTGGTGAAATGAGCACGGAGGGCGGTGAACGCAGTGGACGCCCGAAATAGGTGGTCACCGACGAAAATATCAAAAAAAATCCACAAAATGATTTTGAATGACCGTAAAATGAAGTTGATCGAGATATCAGAGGCCTTAAAGATATCAAAGGAACGTGTTGGTCATATCATTCATCAATATTTGGATATGCGGAAGCTCTGTGCAAAATAGGTGCCGCGCGAGCTCACATTTGACCAAAAACAACAACGTGTTGATGATTCTAAGCGGTGTTTGCAGCAGTTAACTCGTAATACACCCAAGTTTTTCCGTCGATATGTGACAATGGATGAAACATGGCTCCTGAGTCCAATCGACAGTCGGCTGAGTGGACAGCGACCGGTGAATCGTCTCCGAAGCGTTGAAAGACTCAAAAGTCCGATGGCAAAGTAATGGCCTCTGTTTTCTGGTATGCGCATGGAATAATTTTTATCGATTATCTTCAGAAGGGAAAAACCATCAACAGTGACTATTATATGGCGTTATTGAAGCGTTTGAAGGTCGAAATCGCGGCAAAACGGCCCCATATGAAGAAGAAAAAAGTGTTGTTCCACCAAGACAACGCACCGTGCCACACAATTGAGAACGATGACAAAAATTCATGAATTGGTCTTCGAATTGCTTCCCCACCCACCATATTCTCCACATCTGGCCCCCAGCAACTTTTTCTTGTTCTCAGACCTCAAAAGGATGCTCGCAGGGAAAAAATTTGGCTGCAATGAAGAGGTGATCGCCGAAACTGAGGCCTATTTTGAGGCAAAACCTAAGGAGTACTACCAAAATGGTATCAAAAAATTGGAAGGTCGTTATAATCGTTGTATTGCTCTTGAAGGCAACTATGTTGAATAATAAAAACGAATTTTGACAAAAAAAAAAAATGTGTTTTCTTTGTTAGACCGGGTACTTATCATCCAACCTATTAAGTATTTCTCCAGACATTTTCGTTTCTACGTCACCCCATCGTATGCATCGTATGCACGGCAGACTTTCGTCTGCCGTGCATATTCATCCAACTCAGCGCACTTTGCCGCTATGCGTTTTCAATGTTCACCTCCCTATGTGTCCTTGGCTTTTACTTTTTCCTCTTTTTCCGGCTGACCCGACATACATATGGTGCGAATCCTGACGTATTCCGCCATTATTCGAATTGTTGTGCACTCTAACTTCTTCTTTCTATCCTAAACTTCTTTTATTACATGAATTATGTGTCTTTAACGATTCCCCTAATTTGTTTCCAGTCCCTGTTTCATTATTCCCATCATCCTCCTTATTGGTGTCCTGCTCTCCTGGAGTAGTTCACCGAACTTTTTCTTGTTTGGGACAACGCATAGTGTTTTCGTCGGGATTCGACCATTGGTCCACATCGCTTTATGTGTCTCCCGTGCCCATTCATTCAACTCGGCCAGTATTGCCTCTATGGGCTTTGCGTCTTCTTATGCTGGCATGTTCCCATATGATGAGTTTTCTGACATATTCGGAGTATTCGTTGATCATTTGTTTGCATTCTACATGCACGACTGTGCTGTGGTCCGTTAATCGTAATAGAATCACGGTCCTCCTGTGTCCTTCACATACATGCCCAGTCCCGTCCTCTCACCCATCTTTGATCCATTGGTATAGCAGCCATTTCCCTCTGGTATCTGTTCTGGGGTCCCATTCCCATGAGAATGGGACCCTGATCTCAGTTGGACTAAAATTACACGTGAGAGGTCTCTTTCCTCCGGTGCTATGGGTGGTAATTGAACTCCGGGAATAGGATTAACCTTGTAATTTCTCGCCGCTTCAGCTAACAGTATTCCTCATGAATCCTGTTCAGGCCTGCCTAGTATGAGACCTGATCTAGAGGATCTCTTATGTAACGCTGAATATTGCGCTCGAGTAGGTGAAGATAAACCCTTATATTCCTGGCAAGTGACTTCGTATTCAAAAGATAGCAACTTGGATATACAGCTTTGACAACATGTCTACGCACATAGATTATCTTAGTCTATCCAGGGGAGTACCCAGTTCCATGTTAATTGTGTCAAAACGCCACCATTGCAGCTTTGGCCACCCCAGGTATGCGATCATGAATTATTGCGGCATACCCTATCATCCTTTGATGGTTTGTTATGGTTCATCTGTCCATTTTCTCAATATCTACAATCTAATCGGATCCATAGCGGCTCCGCTTTTGGTCTGAACTTCTACAGGTCTTAAGAACAAAGATGTGAAATTTTTATATTGCACGTCCTCTCTAGCTGATGTCCCTCAGCCTACCAACGCGTGTCAGGTTTGGCTTTATTACATTCTCCTGTATCCAGTCCATCACTTTTGGATTTAGGTTCCATTTATGACTGCAACCTGAAGTTAGTTGAAAAACCTATCAGCCACACTGTGAATATAAATCATTTGCAGTAGCATTTACACAAGTTTTTCTCAAACTTCTTCTCTCAATATTGGTTGCCTTAAAGAGTTTACCAAGATAGACAAAAATTTGAGATCCTTTAACTCTGCATCCTTACTCATTTTTTTGTGATTTTCAATTACTTCCCTTAGTAAAGAATTTGGCATCTTTTTGGGACCAGTATATCCTGTTTCTTTTGAGGCTATTTAAATTATATGGATTTTGTGAGTTTGTTTTTTGGCTCTAGATTTCACTTTATTTGCTCTTTATTGACTTTCTTTGCCTTGGGTCAAAACTTTTGTTTGGCTTATTCGCACCTACTTCTGATGCTACCAAATTGAGAAGGAGTAGGTACAAAAATTTAGGATATTACATAGTTTCACAAGGAAGGACTAAAAAAAAACCATACACCAACACACACACACACACTTCAATAACCTCGGTGTATTTCTCCACTAAAAAAAACTGTCTATCCACGAACATTTTGGTGAATGTTATTTAAAAAAAAAAAAAAATTGGCATTAATTCAAGCTAACAGATGAAGAAAAAAACCGAGAGGAGCAAAACAGGATGTATCTGCTTGAGCTCGAGTGGCCAAGTATAATCCTTTTTTGTTTTTTAATTGAGTATACCCTTGGTCAAAGTTTGAACAGCGTGAAATGTGAATACTCTTCAGAATCCAATAAAAAATGAACCCTTTTGTGTTACTGACCGACGGACTGGATGAACGATGAAATAAAAAAAAAATTGTGTTTTTTTTTTTTTTTAAGGAGATTTTTTATGTTAAGGTCGTTATATAAAAGAGGCTCAATGGAAAATATTCTCATAATTAGAGGCTCATAACAAATTCCATAAAGGCGATAAAGAAAGAGAGTTGAATTATTAGTGAACATTAAAAAAAATATGTTTGAATTTTCATTGAGATTTCCTAAAATCATTAGAGCAATACGAAAGCTTTAGAAATGCTATAAAGGTAAATATAATATAATTTCTATAAATGTTTAAAAAAAAACAAAGTTGTTGACGTCGTGAATTGAATTTTAGCTATATTTCGTGAGTGTGCGTAAATGGGACTAAACAAAAATATGTCGTGCGTGAGTGATAATCAAATTCTGATCGTAAATGTGTGTGAGCAATATTTATTCAAAATCACGAAAAAAATCACACTCACGATAAATTTCACGTTCACGATAAAATTCATGTTCGCCATGAAGTCATGTTCACGATAAAAAGTCACTCTCAAAATGTTATTTCTGTAGAAAATGGCTTTAATATTTTATTTCTATAGAAAATATGTCAAAATTTTATTTCTGTAGAAAATGTTTTTAAAATATTATTTCTGTAAAAATTTTTCAAAATTTTATTTCTCTGGAAAATTTTGTCAACATTTTATTTCTATAGAAAATGTCACAATTTTATTTCTATAGATATTTTGTCAAAATTTTATTTCTATAGAAAATTTTGTCATACAATCATTTCTCTGGAATTTTTTTTTTTACACATTTTATTTCTATAAAAACATGTACCAAATTTTATTTTCTGTGGAAAATTTTGTCAAATTTTATTTCTATAGAAAATTTTGTCAAAATTTTATTTCTACAGAATTTTTTTTCAAAATTTTATTTCCATTGAAAATTTTCTCAAAATTTTATTTCTATAGAAAAGTTTGTCAAAATTATATTCATCTGGAAAATTTTGTCAACATTTTATTTCTATAGAAAATGTTGTCAAAATTTTATTTCTACACAAATTTTTGTCAAAATTTTGTTTTATAGAAAATTTTGTTAAAATTTTATTTGTACAGAAAATGTTGTCAACATTTTTTTTCTATAGTAAAATTTATGAAAATTTTATGTTTATAAAAAATAATTTCAAAATTTTATGTTTATAGAAAACTTCATCAATTTTTTTTTTATAAAAAATGTTGTCAAGATTTTATCTCTATAGAAATGTATATAAAAATGTTATTTCTATAGAAAATTTTGTTGTTAAAATTTTATTTCTATAGAAAATTTTCTGAAAATTTTATTTCTATTTTGTCACAATTTGATTTCTATAGAAAATTTTGTCAAAATTTTATTTCTATAGAAAATTTTGTCAAAATTTCATTTATTAGAAAATTTTGTTCGAATTTTGTTTCAATAGAAAATTTTCTCAAAATTTTATTTCTATAGAAATTTTTTTAAAATTTTATTTATTTCTATAGAAAATTCAGTCAAAATTTCATTTATTAGAAAATTTTGTTCGAATTTTATTTCAATAGAAAATTTTCTCAAAATTTTATTTCTATAGAAATTTTCTCAAAATTTTATTTGTATAGAGTAGAGGTATATTTTGAAAAAATCTACCAAAACATCGAGAATTCTACCAAACAGTAAAAAATCTATAATTTTTGGTAGAATTCTACCAACTGTGTTTATGACCCGGAGCTATAGAAAATTTTGTCAAAATTTTATTTCTATAAAATTTTTTCAAAAAATCACTTTCGAAATGTTATTTCTATAGAAAATTTTGTTAAAATTTTATTTCTATAGAAATTTTTGTCAAAATTTTATTTCTATAGAAAATCTTTTCAAAATATTATTTCTGTAGTAAATTTTCTCAAAATGTTATTTCTATAGCAAATTTTCTCCAAGTTTTACTTCTATAGAAAATTTTGTGAAAATTTTATTTTCATAGAAAATTTTGTAAAAATGTTATTTCTATAGAAAATTTTGTCAAAATTCTATTTCTACCGAAGTTTTGTGAAAATTTTATTTCTATAAATAATTTTGTTAAAATTTTATTTCTATAGAACATTTTTTCAAAATTTTATTTCTATAGAACATTTTTTCAAAATTTTATTTCTATAGAAAAATTTCTTAAAATTATATTTCTAGAGAAAATTTTCTTAAAATTTTATTTCTACAGAAAATTTTCTCACAATTTTATTTCTATTGAAAATATTCTCAAAATTTTATTTCTATAGAGTAGAGAAATATTTTGAAAAAATCTAAAAAACATCCAGAATTCTACTATCAATCTTGGTAGAATTCTACCAACTGTGTTTACGACCCGATGCTATAGAACATTTTGTCAAAATTTTATTTCTATAAAAAGTTTTATTACAATTTTTGTTTCTATAGAAAATTTTGTCAAATTTTATTTCTATAGAAAATTTTGTCAAAATATTATTTCTATGAAAATTTTCTCAAAATTTTATTTATATAGAAAATTTTGTCAAAATGTTTTTTCTGTAGAAACTTTTCTCAAAATTTTATTTCTGTAGAACATTTTCTCAACCGCCTAAAGGCCGAAGTTCTCAACAGCAGTTCCCGATCACCCAATCGCCAACGAGGCGAATTACCCAGCAAAGACCAAGCATCCAAGTCTCAACGAGTTGAATAACCAAACAATTTTATCTCTATTTCATCGAAAACAATTCCCAGAAATTAACAGAGCATCGAAGAACCCGGTATACCTATTTCACTAAAATTTCGTTGCATATTTACAGGCACCATAATTGTTTAAT
The DNA here is from genome assembly GCF_050003625.1 of Haematobia irritans. Lineage (NCBI taxonomy): Eukaryota > Metazoa > Arthropoda > Insecta > Diptera > Muscidae > Haematobia > Haematobia irritans. Next base: position 251,580,257 of record NC_134397.1, on the reverse strand, counting down.
ATTTAATACTAGTGTAACCCGGCCCGCTTCGCTGCGCCTTCCGAAGCGTATTTGTAGGAACATTTTGCGTTAACTTAGTCAATCATATCCTTCGTGCTGAAAACAAATTCGAAAAGATTTGAATTCTTTTAAACAAATCGGACTACTTCCTTTTGCTTTTCTAGGTACAAATACGGCGGATATGCATATGTAAAACGGTTCGTCTTAAAAAATGTCGGGGAGAGGGTGTACCCTTTCCTCCAAATTTTTTAAATAATGTTCTGTATTCAAGTAGTTGGCAAATCTTCTATATTTCTTGAGAATTTTAAGTTTGGTTTGTCAAGGAAAGGTATCCTTCTCCTCAACATATCTGAAAATTAAGCACTATATTATAATAACATACAAAGAATTACTGCTTCCCATCCAATAAATCGGAAAAACCAAAAGTAGTAAAAAAAATTACCACATTAACATTTTCTAAAATGTTGGAAAATGATGCACCCTCTACGTTGGCTGCCAATTTCATGTAAATTTAAGTTCTTTACTAAAAATAAGTCTGGCAGAAGCCTGTGCAAAAATCATAAAATTATGTGCCGAGTTCCCATTTACGGACAACACTCTACACCCAGAGAAGGAATATGAGCATCTCAAACATGCTTGGCGAGAAAATAACATTTATGCGATAAACATGTTACATTGTCACCATCCAAAAATAACATTTTGCTCTTGAAACATGTTTGAGGTGATCATATTCCTTCTCTGTGTGTACTTTCAATTTAAGAAAAAAAACGGACAAAAGGAAACCCTCTCCCCACCTTCGCTCCACTTCGACTGATATTGGACTATCACGTACCCTATATTAATTTCACAACTACTCAATGGTCCCTATAAATTCTATCGAAGTAAATCGACAAAAGTTTATTTCAATTTTCCCCTTCCCCAACCAGATATCGAAAAATCATATACTAATTTAAAAATCATGTATAAATTTAATCACCTCGTCCCACGTTCCCTGTAAATTTCAAGTAGATCGGAGATGTTTAAAATTTGCTCTATTGTTTTAAAGGGACGTCACGTTCCCCGATACAATATCGTCAAACACCGTGCTATTCACTCCCTAACCTTCCATGAAAATTCTTGAAGCTTTCCTTCAAGTGTGGGGCAAGGAAGGTTGCCTCTTCGTTTATAACCTACCCCCACTGCCTTTGTAAATTTCAAGAAAACTTAAGAATTTTTTTTGCAGTTTTAGAGGAGGACCTCCTCCCCGACCAACTATCGAAAAGTGATGTAGCGTATCTTTTGTAAACGTCCCAGAAAATGTTAAGCAAATTATAAGCCTAAAGGAGCGGACTCTCTTCCGTCCAAATATCCCAAAATTAGGTATCAACTATTAATATCGTAACCTCTCCCCAGTCCTCTGTAAATTTCAAGTAACTCGGTAAAGTTTAATTGTTTCTCTGTATGTAGTTACTTAAGAGAAGCGGATGTCTCCCTATGCCCTTTTACTTTTATTAAAAAAACAGGAACCTGTTATAAATTTCATAACCTCACCCATTTTTTCTGCAAAATTTAAGTCGGGGGAGTTTAGTTTTGTTTTCACTGTACTTTAAAAAAAAAGTCGGGCAAAGGGGTGGCCCCCTCCCCGACCAAATATCGAAAAATAATGTAGCGGATTTTTGTCTAGATGCCAACCCCAACATTCAATGAAAATTTCAAGCAAATCGCATAATTTTGTTCCAAGTTTCAAAAAGTAAGGCAAGGGGGAGGTCCCCTCCCCGTCCACATATAAAATCATCAGGTACCCCATATTAATTCCATAACCTCACCGCATGTTCTCTGTAAATCGCAGATAATTTAGAGAATTTTAGTTTTTCCAGAATTGATGACAAATCTTCTCCCAAACGAGTCAGCTCCCGAAGACAAACTTTTAAGATTCTACCTATGAAGACCAGATAAGATTTTGAATTTATGAGAACCAATTTTGTTAGAGTTTTAGAGAAAATATAAACATCTATATATATAAAATTCAATTTGTTTTTGTTTATTTGTTTGTTTGTTTGTATGTACCGAGTCGGCTCCGAAACGGCTGAAACGATTTACTTGAAACTTTCAGAGATCGTAGGGGGCGTTCATGTGGTGAAAATAGGGTACCTCATTTTTTGACACCTGGTCGCAGAGAGGGACCTCCCCTTTGTCGGACTTTTTGAAAATTGGACCAAAGTTGACCGATTTGGTTGAAATTTTCGTTGAAGATTGGGGTTGGCATCTAGACAAAGATCCGCTACTTTTTATTTCGATATTTGGTGGCGGAGGGGGACCTCTCCTTTGTTCGACTTTTTTTAAAGTACAATGAAAAAACTAAAATTCTCTAAATTATCTGAGATTTACAGAGAACATGTGGTGAGGTTATGGAATTAATATGGGGTACCCGATGATTTCATATGTGGATGGGGGGGGGACCTCCCCCTTGCCCTACTTTTTGAAACTTGGAACAAAATCATGCGATTTGCTTGAAATTTTCATTGATATGTAGACAAAAATACGCTACATTATTTTCCGATATTTGGTCGGGGAGGGGGACCACCCCTTTGCCCAAATTTTGTTTTTTTTTTTTTTTTTGAAAGTTCAAACAAAACTTCACTCCCCCGACTGAAATTTTACAGAAAAAATTGGTTACGAAATATATATCAGGTTCCTGATTTTTTAATAAAAATAAAATGGCATAGGGAGACATCCGCTTCTCTTAAGTACATACAGAGAAACAATTAAAATTTACCGAGTTACTTGAAATTTACAGAGGACTGGGGAGAGATCGTAACCTCCGTCAACCGTAATAGTTGATACCTGATTTTGTGATATTTGGACGGAAGAGAGGCCGCCCCTTTAGGCTTATAATTTGCTTGACATTTCTGGGACGTTTACAAAAGATACGCTTTTCGACATTTGGTCGGGGAGGAGGTCCTCCTCTAAAACTACAAAAAAATTTAAATTTTCTTGAAATTTACAAAAGCAGTGGGGGAAGGTTATGAACGAAGAGGCAACCTTCCTTGCCCCACACTTGAAGGAAAGTTTCAAGAATTTTCAGGGAAGGTTAGGGGTGTCGATATTGTATCGGGGAAAGTGACGTCCCTTTAAAACAATAGAGCAAAATTTAAACATCTCCGATCTACTTGAAATTTACAGGGACGTGGCAGGAGGTGATTAAATTTATACATATTTTTTAAATTAGTATATGATATTTCGATATCTGGTTGGGGAAGGGGAAAATTGAAATAAACTTTATCGATTTACTTCGATAGAATTTATAGGGACCATTGAGTCGTTGCGAAATTAATATAGGGTACGTGATAGTCCGATATCAGGTCGGAGTGGAGCGAAGGTGGGGAGAGGGTTCCCTTTTGTTCGTCTTTTTTTTTTTTTTCTTAAATTGAAAGTAGAGGGTTGTCCGTAAATGGGAACTCGGTACATAATTTGATGATTTTTGCACAGGCTTCTGCCAGACTTCTTTTTAGTAAAGAACTTAAATTTACATGAAATTGGCAGCCAACGTAGAGGGTGCATCATTTTCCAACATTTTAGCAAATGTTAATGTGGTAAATTTTTTTACTACTTTTGCTTTTTCCGATTTATTGGATGGGAAACAGTAATTCTTTGTATGTTATTATAATATAGTGCTTAATTTTCAGATATGTTGAGGAGAAGGATACCTTTCATTGACAAACCACACTTAAAATTCACAAGAAATATAGAAGATTGTCCAACTACTTGAATACAGAACATTATTAAACAAATTTGGAGGGAAGGGTACACCCACTCCCGCCGTATTTGTACCTATAAACGAAAAATCAAGTAGTCCGATCTGTTTAAAAGAATTCAAATCTTTTCGAATTTGTTTTCAACACGAAAGATATAGTTGACTAAGTTAACGCAAAATGTTCCTCCAAATACGCTTCGGAAGGCGCAGCGAAGCGGGCCGGGTTACGCTAGTATCGTATATATGTTGAAATTACGCCTTGATTTAAAATCTTAAATCTGTAGATTTTTCCGCATTTATTTAAATACGATGAGTAAAATCTGGAACTTTTACTTTCAGTTTGAAGCAAATTTCATGATCAGTGCGCCTGTTATACCCTGAAAGAATTGTTTTCTTTTTTGAGAAACGTAATTTTAGACAAGCAAAGTTTTCTTTTGACACAAATTTTAGAGACAATCGTTGAATAAACGAAAACACTTTATAAGAAAAAGAAATTTCGTTTGTCTAAAATTTTATTATAGATTACTAATTTCCAGCAAATCGGATCAAAACTACGGATTCTAGAAGCCCAAGAAATAAAGCTGGGAGATCGTTGTATATGGGGGCTATACCAAAACATGGACCGATAGGCACCATTTACTACTCACATATTTGTGATCTTAAAATATCTCCAGATTTTCAATTTCAAACAAATCGGCCAGAAAATATAGTCTCTAGACGCCCAAGAAGTACAAATCGAGAGATCAGTCTATATGGGGGTTATACCAAAATATGGACCGATATATCTCAATTTCGGCACTCTTCTTGGTGGTCTAAAAATACCTCTAGATTTCGAATTTCAGGCAAATCATGTAATAAATACAGTTTATTGTAGCTCAAGAATTTCAGGCAAAGCGGATGGTAAATATAGTTTCTAGAAGCCCAAGAAGCAAAATGGGAGATCGGTCTATATGGGGGCTATACCAAAAAACGAACCGATGGGCACAATTTTCGGCACAACTTTTTATGGTCCCAAAAGAACTCTAGATTTTCAATTTCAGGAAAATCGGATAGAAAATATAGTTTCTAGAAGTCCAAGAAGCAAAATCGGGAAATCAGTCTCTATGGGGGCTATATCAAAACATGGACCGATGAACACCATTTTCGGCACACCTTTTTATGGTCCTCAAATACCTCTATATTTCCAATTTCAGGCAAATTTGATAAAAACTATGGTTTTTATAGGCCCAAGACTCCAAATCGGGAGGTTGGTTTATATGGGGGCTATATCAAAACATGGACCGATGAGAACCATTTTCGACACACCTCTTTATGGTCCCAAAATACCTTTAGATTTTCAATTTCATACAAATCGGATAGAAAATACTGTTTCTAGACGCGTAAGAAGCAAAATCGGGAGATCGTTCTATATGGGGGCTATACCAAAACATGGACCGATATGGACCATTTTCGACACACCTCTTTATAGTCCCACAATACCTCTAGATTTCCAATTTCAGGCAAATGGGATGGTAAATATAGTTTCTAGACGCCCAAGAAGCAAAATCGGGAGATCGGTCTATATGGGGGCTATATCAAAACATGGACCGATACGAACGATTTTCGACACACCTCCTTATGGTCCTGGAATACCTCTAGATTTTCAATTTCAGATAAATCGGATAGAAAATACTGTTCCTAGACGCCTAAGAAGCAAAATCGGGAGATCGGTCTATATGGGGGCTATACTAAAACATGGACCGAAACGGACCATTTTCGACACACCTCTTTATGGTCCTAAAATACTTCTAGATTGCCAATTTTAGGCAAATCTGATAAAAACTACGGATTTTATAGGCACAAGACCCCAATTCGGGAGGTCGGTTTATATGGGGACCATATCAAAACGTGGAGCGATATAGCCCATCTTCGAACTTGACCTGCCTGCGAACAAAAAACTAATCTGTGCCAAATTTCGGGAAGATAGCGCCATTATTGAAGGCTGTAGCGTGATTACAATAGACAGACAGACGGACAGACGGACATGCTTATATCGTCTTAGAATTTCTCCCTGATCAAGAATATATATACTTTATATAGTCGGAAATCGATATTTCGATGTGTTACAAACGGAATGACAAACTTATTATACCCCCGTCACCATTTTATAGTGGTGGGTATAAAAAGTTGAACAAAGGGGAGGTCCCCCTCCGCCACTAAATATCGAAATATAAAGTAGCGGATCTTTGTCTAGATGCCAACCCCAACCTTCAATGAAAATTTCAAGCAAATCGGCCAACTTTGGTCCAATTTTCAAAAAGTCCGATAAAAAGGCGTTCCCCCTCCGCGACCAGGTGACAAAAAATAAGGTACCCTATTTGCACCACATGAACGCCCCCTACGATCTCTGAAAGTTTCAAGTAAATCAGTTCAGCCGTTTCGGAGCCAACTCGGAACATACAGAACTTTTTGTCAAAATTTTATTTCTACAGAAAATTTTGTGAAAATTTTATTTCTATAGAAAATTTAGCCAAATTTTATTTCAATAGAAAATTTTGTCAAAATTTTATTTCAATTTCAATTTTGTCAAAATTTTATTTCTATAGAAAATTGTGTCAATATTTTATTTCTATAGAAAATTGTGTCAATATTTTATTTCTACAGAAATTTTTGTCAAAATTTTATTTCTACAGAAAATTTTGTGAAAATTTTATTTCTATAGAAAATTTAGCCAAATTTGATTTCAATAGAAAATTTTGTGAAAATTTTATTTCTATAGAAAATGTTGTCAAAATTTTATGTCTATAGAAAGTTTTTTCAAAATTTTATTTCTACAGAAATTTTTGTCAACATTTTATTTCTACAGAAAATTTTGTGAAAATTTTATTTCTATAAAAATTTTTGTCAAAATTTTATTTCTATAGAAAATTTTGTCAACATTTTATATCTACAGAAATTTTTGTCAAAATTTTATTGCTACAGAAAATGTTGTGAAAATTTTATTTCTATAGAAAATTTTGTCAACATTTTATTTCTATAGAAAATTTTGTCAAAATTTTATTTCTATAGAAATTTTTGTCAAAATTTTATTTTTACAGAAAATTTTGTGAAAATTTTTTTCTATAGAAAATTTAGACAAATTTTATTTCAATAGAAAATTTTGTCAAAATTTTATTTCAATAGAAAATTTTTTCAAAATTTTATTGCTACATAAATTTTGTGAAAATTTTATTTCTAAAGAAAATTTTCTCAAAATTTTATTTCTATAGATAATTTTGTGAAAATTGTATTTCTAAAGAAAATTTTCTCAAAATTTTATTTCTATAGATAATTTTGTTAAAATTTTATTTCTACAGAAAATGTTTTCAAAATTTTATTTCTTAGAAAATTTTTTAAAATTTTATTTTTACAGAAAATGTTTTCAAAATTTTATTTCTATAGAAAATTTTTTAAAATTTTATTTTTACAGAAAATTTTTTCAAAATTTTATTCCTATAGAAAAATTTGACACAATTTTATTTCTAATGAAAATATTCTCAAAATTTATTTCTATAGGATAGAGGTATATTTTGAAAAAATCTACCAAAACATCGATAATTCTACCAAACATTAAAAAAATCTACCACTTTTTGGTAGAATTCTACCAACTGTATTTACGACTCGAAGCTGATCCCGACAGTCACACCGCTGCCACATCGCCTCTAAAACAATCAACTGTAGCAACACTAGCAACCGGCTGAAAGCCGAAGATCTCACCAGCAACTTCCCAATCGCCAACGAGCTGAATTACCTAGCAACGACCAAGCATCCACGTCTCAACGAATTGAATAGCCAAACAATTTTATGTCTATTTCATAGAAAAGAAATCCTAGAAATTAGCAAAACTTCAAAGAACCCGGTATAACTAAAATTTCGTTGCATATTTTTAGGCGCCAAAATTGCTTAATATTTAATAAAATTATAAATGAACACATTAGTTCGATTTTATGTTAATGTACCTATTACAGACAGATGGGCATCAGTATATCGTATAAGTATTTTCCCCTGATCAAGAAAATATATATTTAATATACTATTACCACCAACATTTAATTCCCAGTAATATGGCATTCCAGATGTACCAAGAGAGCGAGGTGTCTCTGTTACGTGTAACGAAAATCAAAATAATAAGCTGACATATGGCCAATATTAAAGATTTTAACAAATTCCATATTTTCAGAATACAAAAATCCACCGATTTTTTTTATTGACAAAAAGTCGATTTTCTACTATTGTCTCCACAAACCAGTAAAACACCCCCTATCTAAAAATCTTATTAAATTAATTATGTGCTAAATTTATCTTCCATTTTGTGGTTATTGCAAATGACAAGAAAACGAGAAAACACAATGAAAATGAAATCAATTAAATGCAACAACATTCCCGCTGCGTAATTAGATAAACATTTAATGCATTTCAGCTATTTTTCAAATTCTCCTCTTTTTCTGTGTGTTTTTGTGGCCATTTAACAACGTTGAAGTTGGAAAACAATCAAAATTGCATTTATATTTATTGTGCTCAACAAAACAGAGAGAAACGATAAAAACACTACGTATTTGTGGATTTAATTATTGCCATTGCCATTGCCATTGTTTGTGTCCGACGACGACCATAGCCAAAAAAACATTCCTCAAATGATTTATGACAATTTTTCTATTAAATACGTGAGCAGTTATTGCATATCGTAGTGTTTTTCGGGATAACAAAAAATATGGACGATGTGAATTTTATATAAGAAAAGCAGAATAAAAACGAAATTAAGCAAGTATAAATGGCCGAAAGTTCGGTCATACTGAATCTTAAGTACCCTACACCATGGATGGCATAAAAAGTTCTACTATATACTGATGTACACAATCAAAATCGAATCGAAATGAAATTTGGAGACAATTTTCTGTCCAAAATTTTGACAAAATTTTCTAAAGAAATAAAATGTTCCAAATTTTATATAGGAATAAATTTTTAACAAAACTTTCTATAAAACTAAAATTTTGACAAAATTTTCTATAAAAATAAAATTTTGACTAAATTTTCTATAGACATAAAAAATTGAGAAAAATTTCTATAAAACTAAAATTGTGACAAATTTTTCCGAATTTCATTTCTACAGAAATAAAAGGTTAAATAATTCTATAGAAATAAAATTTTGACAAGATTATCCATCGAAATAAAATTTTGACAAAATTATCCATCGAAACAAAATTTTGACAAAATTTTTCTATAGAAATAAAAATTTGACAAAATTTTCTACAGAAATAGAAATTTGACAAAACTTTCTACTGAAATAAAATTTTGACAAGATTTTCTATCGAATAAAATATTGACAAATTTTTCCACAGAAATAGAATTTTGACGAAATTTTCTATAGAAGTAACATCCGCAGAAAATTTTGTATAGAATTAAAATTTTGAGAAAGTTTTGACAAAATTATCTATAAAAATAAAATTTTGACAAAATTTTCTATAGAAATAAAACTATGATTAATTTTTTCTATAGAAATAAAATGTTGACAAATATTTCTATAGAAATAAAATTTTGACAACATTTTCTATACAACTAAAATGTTGACAAAATTTTTTATAGAAAAAAACTAATTGTCTATAGAAATAAAATTTTTGACCAAATTTTCTATAGAAATAAAATTTTGACAAAATTTCCTATAGAAATAAAATTTGGACAATATTTTCTATAGAAATAAAATTTTGATAAAATCTTCCATAGTACTAAAATTTTGACAAAACTTTTTATAGAAAAAAACTTGGACTAATTTTCTATAGAAATAAAATTTTGATCAAATTTTCTGCAGAAATAAAATTTTGACAAAAAAAAAATATAGAAATAAAATTTTGACAACATTTTCTATACAACTAAAATTTTGACAAAATTTTCTATAGTACTAAAATGTTTGTCAATTTTTGTAGGAAAAAATTTTGACTAATTTCCTATAGAAATAAAATTTTGACCAAATTTTCTACAGAAACAAAATTTTGAGAAAAAAAAATATAGAAATAAAATTTTGACAAAATTTCCTATAGAAATAAAATTTTGACAAAATTTTCTATAGAAATAAAATTTTTACAAATATTTTATAGAAATAAAGTTTTGATAAAAGTTTTTATAGAAATAAATTGTTTAATGTTGTTTTTGATTTCAACTTAAAACCATGCATTGACTAAACTACAAGTGTAGCTTAACCAACAGAGGAAAAGAATGTTTGTCAAATTTACATAAATTCTGACATAAATTCTTAACAAAATTTTTTATAGAAATAAATTTTTTGCAAAATTTTTTATAAAAATAAAATTTTGACAAAGTTTTCTATAAACATAAAGTTTTGCAAAAAATTGTCTATAGAAATAAAATTTTGACAAAATTTGCTATAAAACTAAAATTTTGACAAAATTTTCTATAAAACTAAAATTTTGACAAAATTTTCTATAAAACTAAAATTTTGACAAAATTTTCTATAAAAATAAAATTTTGACAAAATTTTCTATGAAAATAAAAATTTGACAAAAATTTCTTTAAAAATAAAATTGTGACAAATTTTTCCGAATTTCATTTCTATATGGAATAGAAATAAAATTCGGAGAAATTTTTCTACAGAAACAAAATGTTCAAATTTTATTTCTATAGAAATAAAATTCTGACAAGATTATCCATTGAAATAAAATTTTGACAAAATTATCCACCGAAACAAAATTTTGACAAAATTTTTCTATAGAAATAAAAATTTGACAAAATTTTCTACAGAAAGAGAAATTTGACAAAACTTTCTACAGAAATAAAATTTTGACAAACTTTTCCATAGAGATAAAAGTTTTACAAAATTTTCCATAGAAATAACATTTGAAGAAAATTTTGTATAGAATTAAAATTTTGACAAAATTTTGACAAAATTATCCATAGAAATAAAATTTTCACAAAATTTTCTATAGAAATAAAACTTTGACTAATGTTTTCTATAGAAATAAAATATTGACAACGTTTTCGAAAAACATAAAATTTTGAATAATTTTACAATAGTATTAAAATTTTGAAAAATGTTACTATAGAATTAAAATTTTGACAAAATATTCAGTACAAATTAAATTTTTACAAAATTTCTATAAAAACAAAATTTTGACAAAATATTATATAGAAACAAAACTGTGACAAAATATTCTAAACAAATAAAATTATGACAAATTTCTCTGTAAAAATAAAAGTTTGACACAATTTTCTATAGAAATAAAAATTTGCCAAAATTTATTATATAAATAAAAAATTTTCTATATAAATAAAATTTTGTCAAAATTTTCTATAGAAAGAAAATTTTGTAAAAATTTTTACAAAAGTTTCTATAAAATTAAAATTTTTACAAATATTTTATAGAAATAAAGTTTTGATAAAAGTTTTTATAGAAATAAATTGTTTAATGTGTTTAATGTTAAACTACAAGTGTAGCTTAACCAACAGAGGAAACGAATGTTTGTCAAATTTATTTAGGCAAAGCGCTATAGACAGAAACAAAATTTTGACAAAATTTTCTATAGAAATGAAATTTTGGTAAAGTTTTCTATAGGAAAAAAATTTTGACGAAATTTTCTGCTGACATAAACTAACAAAATTTTTTATAGAAATAATTTTTTTGCAAAATTTTTTATAAAAATAAAATTTTGACAAAGTTTTCTATAAACATAAAATTTTGCAAAAAATTGTCTATAGAAATAAAATTTTGACAAAATTTTCTATAGAAATAAAATTTTTGCAAAATTTTCTATAGAAATAAAATGTTGACAAAATTTTTTATAAAAATAAAATTTTGACAAAGTTTTCTATAAACATAAAATTTTGCAAAAAATTGTCTATAGAAATAAAATTTTGACAAAATTTTCTATAGAAATAAAATTTTTGCAAAATTTTCTATAGAAATAAAATGTTGACAAAATTTTTTATAAAAATAAAATTTTGACAAAGTTTTCTATAAACATAAAATTTTGAAAAAATTGTCTATAGAAATAAAATTTTGACAAAATTTTCTATAGAAATAAAATGTTGACAAAATTTTACTATAGAAATAAAATTTTGACAAAACTTTCTATAGAAATAAAATTTTTGCAAAATTTTCTATAGAAATAAAATGTTGACAAAATTTTTTATAAAAATAAAATTTTGACAAAGTTTTCTATAAACATAAAATTTTGCAAAAAATTGTCTATAGAAATAAAATTTTGACAAAATTTTCTATAGAAATAAAATTTTTGCAAAATTTTCTATAGAAATAAAATGTTGACAAAATTTTTTATAAAAATAAAATTTTGACAAAGTTTTCTATAAACATAAAATTTTGAAAAAATTGTCTATAGAAATAAAATTTTGACAAAATTTTCTATAGAAATAAAATGTTGACAAAATTGTCCATAGAAATTAAATTTTGACAAAATTTTAGAAATAAAATTTTCTACATGTTCAAAATTTTTTCCATAGGAATAAAATTTTGACAAAATTTTCTATAAAAATAACATTTTGACAAAATTTTCTATAGAAATAAAATTTTGACAAAGTTTTCTATAGGAATACATTTTTGACAACATTTTGTATAGGAATAACATTTTCGGAAAATTTTCTATAGAAATAAAATTTTGTCAAAATTTTCAATAGAAATAAATTTTTGACAAAATTTTCTATAAAAATAAAATGTTGACAAATTTTTCTATAGAGAAAAAAAAATTATACAAAATTTTCTTTAGAAATAAAATTTTGACAAAATTTCTTATACAAATAAAATTTTGTCATATAGTGGTGGGTGTTTTAAGATTCGGCCTAAGCGAACCCAAAGCCATATAAACTTATTCCCTTTAGAGATAAGCGGTTATTGGAAAATTCGAAACAATCCAAGGACCATGACTGCATTTAACCTTTATTTCCTAGTCAAGTTCTACGAATATGCATTGTGTTAAACAAATCCATAATAAATCCACCACCTGCAAAAAAAAAAGCCTTGACATTTGGAAATATCTTCAATAGCTACGAACATTTGTTCAAATGGGCAAAGTCAATGCAGACATTGTGTCATTACGGTTGATTCTTGTCATTGCCATCCGCTGTGACTTATCTCTGAGCGTTAGTCTACTGAAATCAATAAAATTGAAAAAAAAAAAAAAATATAAATAAAATAAAAACCACACAGAAAAAAAATTCACTAAATCTTTTCCAATTAAAGTCTTACTTGTGTTTTAGAAAATATTCAATTAAAAATTTAATTGATTCAACGAATTTTTTTAAATGAATCAAAAATAAATCACAAAAATTAAAACTATAAATTATTTTTTTAATTGACTTTCAATTAATTTTTTAATTGATATTATCATTTGAAGAGATTTCAATTAAAAATTGATTGTATCAATTAATTTCATGATGAAAGACAAAAATGATTTTTTGTTTTGTGCAATGTTTCGAAAAATTTTAAAACAATAAAAATCATGGTGATGACTTAATGCGCATAAATCGATTCAGCCCATCTTATAAAAAACATAGAATAATCTTCATCAATAAAAATTGCAAAAAAAATTTGCCTAAATATTTGTATAGTTACAAAAAAATGAAGTGTTATGAAAAATTTTATTTTTGCCGTAGTCGGAGTCGAGCAAAATGTTTACCACTCCGACTTCACGCAAATCTGCAGACTCCGACTACAGGCCTCCGACCTCGATTCCACAGCACGGTTGCCACTCAAGCCAGAAATAATCTACCAAAACTTGGAGAACATTTTACCAAAAAACCACCAAGCAAAACAATTTCATTTTGTAAAATTTTATTTCTATGGAAAATTTTCAGCTAAATTTTAATTCTTAAAAAAATTTGCCAAAATTTTATTTCTATAGGAAATTTTTCCAAATTTTTATTTCGATAGAAAATATTGCCAATTTTTTTTTCTATAGAAATTTTTGCCAAAGTTTATTTCTATAGAAAATTTTGCAAAATTTTTATTTCTACAGAAAGTCTTGCCAAAATTTTTATTTATATAAAAATCTTTTTTAAAAAATTTACTTCTACATATTTTCTTTTAAAATTTTTATTTCTATAGAAAATTGTTTCAAATCTTTATTCCTAAGAATTTTTCTTTTTTCGAAATTGTAAAATTTTATTATTTTTATTTATTTTATGACAATTTTACTTCTATAGAAAATTTTATTTTTGGCAAATTGTGCCAAAATTTTATTTCTATAGAAAATTTTTCCAAAATTTTATTTCTATAGAAAATTAAAAAAAAAAAAATATATATTTCTACACATTTTCTTTTTAAAGTTTATTTGTATTATTTCTTTATTTCCGACTTCACGCAAATCTGCAGACTCCGACTACAATCCTCCGACCACGATTCCACAGCACGGTTGCCACTCAAGCCAAAAATAATCTACCAAAACTTGGAGAACATTATTTCTATGGGAAATTTTTAGCAAAATTTTTTTTATAGAAAATTTTGCCAACATTTTAATTCTTAGAAAATTTTGGCAAAATTTTATTTCTATAAGAAATTTTGCAAACATTTTATTTCTATAGTAAATTTTGTCAACATTTTATTTGTATTGAGAATTTTATCAAAATTTTATTTCTATTAAAAATTGTACCAAAATTTTATTTTTATTAAAAATTTTACCAAAATTATTTCTACAGAAAGTCTTGCCAAAATTTTTATTTATATATTATTTAAGACATAAGATATATTCTTTAATACCCCATAAAGTATATATATTCTGGGTCGTGGTGAAATTCTGAGCCAATCTGAGCATGTCCTCCGTCCGTCCATCTGTTGAAATCACGCTAACTTCTGAACGAAACAAGCTATCGACTTGAAACTTGGCACAAGTAGTTGTTATTGATGTAGGTCGGATGGTATTGCACTTTTACGTATAGCCCCCATATAAACGGACCCCCAAATTTGGCTTGCGATTGCTTTAAGAGAAGCAAATTTCATCCGATCCGGCTAAAATTTGGTACATGGTGTTAGTATATGGTCTCTAACAACCATGCAAAAATTGGTCCACATCGGTCCATAATTATATATAGCCGCCATATAAACCGATCCCCCGATTTGGCTTTCGGCTGAAATTTGGTACATGGTGTTAGTATATGGTCTCTAACAACCATGCAAAAATTGGTCCACATCGGTCCATAATTATATATAGCCGCCATATAAACCGATCACCAGATTTGACCTCCGGAGCCTCTTGGAAGACCAAAATTCATCTGATTCAGTTGAAATTTGGTACGTGATGTTAATATATGGCCCCAAACACCCATGCAAAAATTGGTCGATATCGGTCCATAATTATATATAGGCCCCATATAAACCGATCCTCCGGAGCATCTTGGAAGAGCAAAATTCTTCCCATTCGGTTGAAATTTGGTACGTGATGTTAGTATATGATATCCAACAACCACGTAGGAATTGGTTCCTATCAGTCCATAATTATATATGGCTCCCATATAAACCGATCGCCAGATTTGACCTTTTGGAGAAGCAAAATTCATCCGATCTGGTGGAAATTTGGTACGTGGTGGTAGTATATGATATTTAACAACCATGCCAAAAGTGGTCCATATCAGTCCATAATAATTTATAGCCCCCATATAAACCGATCCCGAGTTTTGGCTTTGGAGCTTCTTGGAGGAGCAAATTTCATCCGAGTGAGTTGAAATTTGTGGATGACAGTCTTTCGTAGAAGTTTCTACGCAATCCATGGTGGAGGGTACATAAGATTCGGCCTGGCCGAACTTACGGCCGTATATACTTGTTTTAATTGAACTGCTGTAAAAATTTTTGTCAAAATTTTATTTAAAAAAAAAAATTTTCAACATTTCATTTCTATAAAAAATTTTGTCAAAATTGTATTTCTATAGAAAATATTGTCAAGATTTTGTTTTATTTTTTTTTCTATAGAAAATTTGTGAAATACCTCTCAGTTGGAGAGGAATATTTAGCAAAATTTGCCAAGCATCACAATTTCACTATCAGGGTATGAGATTTTATTACTCATATCGCCTGCCACACAATTCGGGCATTTTGTTTCATGGTTAAAGGGTTTTTTGTCTATTGAGTTCTTCGCATATATGGTGTTTTCTCATTACTATTTTCTTGGAAAGGATTGTCTAGGAAGCACTCGTCAGTAGAACAGTGGTTTATTTTCTCTTGATCGTTTGACCCCTATAGAGTGATAAATACTAAGGGATCTTTACCTTTCCCTATAGTATACAAATCAATTTCACATGATTAAATATTGTGAGGGCATACGAGGGTATTCCGATTGATATCAAACCATAGGAAAATTTACTGTAGATATTGCGTATCGTATTAATTTTTTAAAATGTGTAAATTTTGGTTTGAATTTAAAAAGTATACTGACGCTGTTGTGTTAGTTTGAATGGCTGTTGTTTGGCATGTTGTGTGTTCATTTGCAATGCTGACATAGCGAAGTAAGTTTGAAAGTCATTAGTAAAGCTTTGATTGTGAGCAAGAGAATGTGTTAGAGTAACGGTAGCAATCAGATACTCTATTTGATGTTGATAAACGATCCAAAGTAAGGTAAGTTTGAGGGTCATTGGGAAAGTTTTGATTGTGAGCAAGAGAATGTAACACAGTAACGGTAGGAATCAGAGACAGTATTTGATGTGGATAAACAATGTAAACTAATAGGATGGATGTGGGAATATTATGGATGTTTTGTTTTTTACGTGATTAAATGATCATTTAGTTGCGGTCATGCAGTTGCGGTCAAAATACTAGCAGTGTTCATCACGTTCTTAATTGTAAAATATTTCCCAACATTTTATTTAAAAAGATTGTCAAAATTTTATTTCTGTAGAAGATTTTGTCAAAATTTTATATCCATAGAAAATTTTGTCAAAATTTTATTTCTATAGAAATTTTTGTGAAAATGTTATTTGTATAGAAAATGTTGTCAAAATTTTATTTGCATAGAAAGTTTTGTCAAAATTTTATTTGTATAGAAAATTTTGTCAAAAATTTATTTGTATAGAAAATATACGAGGGTATTGCGATTGATATCAAGCTATAGGATAATTTACTGTAAATATTGCGTATCGTATTAATTTTTTAAAATGTGTAAATTTTGGTGGGGAAAATTACATTTAACAAATATACTGACGTTGTTGTGTTAGTTTGAATGGCTGTTGTTTGGTATGTTGTGTGTTCATTTGCTATGCTGATATAGGGAAGTAAGTTTGAGAGTCACTGGGAAAGCTTTGATTGTGAGCAAGAGAATGTGTAAGAGTAACGGTAGCAATAAGGGACTCTATTTGATGTTGATAAACGATATAAAATAAAGTAAGTTTGAGAGTCATTGGGAGAGCTTTGATTGTGAGCAAGAGAATGTGTTACAGTAACGGTAGCAATCAGAGACAGTATTTGATGTGGATAAACAATGTAAATAAATTGGATGGATGGAGGAATGTTGAGGGTGTTTTGTTTTTTTTACGTGATTAACCCTCTAATGCCCCAATTTTTTTGAATGCTGATTAAATATTCAATGTTAACAACACAAAAGCTAGAAAACTAATCAAGAAAAATTTATACGATAAAATTCAGTATATGCTGCAAAGGCTCTTGAACAGGTTCAACTAAGTTTTCTTTTTATTTTATTCATTTTTGTTGTCTTAAAGTGTGTTTTACTAAAAGCTTCCTTATTTAATGAAGCCCGCCTAAAGGCGGGATTGGGCATTAGAAGGTTAAATTATCATTTAGTTGCGGTCAAAATAATAGCAGTGCTCATTACGTTCTTAATTGTTAAATTTTTGTCAACATTTTATTAAAAAAATTGTCCATATTTTATTAAAAACAAATTGTCAACATTTTATTTCTTTAGAAATTTTTGTCAAAACGTTATTTGTATAGAAAATGTTTACAAAATTTTATTTCTATAGAAAACTTTTTCAAAATTTTATTTCTATAGAAAATTTTGTCAAAATTTTATTTCTATAGAAAATTTTGCCAAAATTTTATTTCTATAGAAATTTTTGTCAAAATTTAATTTGTTTAGAAAATTTTGTTAAAATTTTATCTCTATAGAAAATTTTGTCAAAATTTTATTTCTAAAGAAAATTTTGTCAAAATTTTATTTCCATAGAAAATTTGTGAATTGTCACTTAGTTGGAGCGGAATATTTTGCAAAATTTGGCAAAACATCAAGAATTTTTGATTGTATAGAAAATTTTGTCAAAATTTTATTTCTATAGAAAATTTTGCCAAAATATTAGTTCTATAGAAATTTTTGTCAAAATTTTATTTCTATTGAAAATTTTGTTAAAATTTTATTTCTATAGAAAATTTTGTTAAAATTTTATTTCTATAGAAAATTTTGTCAAAATTTTATTTCTATAGAAAATTTTGTCAAAATTTTATTTCCATAGAAAATTTGTGAAGAAGCTCTTAGTTGTAGAGGAATATTTTGCAAAATTTGGCAAAACATCAAGAATTTTTGAAAACATTTGCCCTTTATTATCCATAATTTGGGACAATCATTTAATTAAAATATATTTGAAAGAGATGTTTCCTTAATATAGTTCAAATGATGTGCCCTAAAATATATGTTGCTCAATCTTTCATATTTGGTTAAAAATTGTTTTAGTGTAACAACGGGTTGTAGCATAAATGTGTTTTCTTATATCATTCCTTAATTTCTTTTCGTAAATCCAATAACAAATGACCCCAATATGGTCCAATATGGAACAGAAGCTGCTTGCATTTAATCATCAAACTCTTGAAATCACATCAGATGAAATGTCCATACCTTGGAGATGATAGAACACTAGGCAATTTTGACTTGGTCGTTATAGTCTTTGTTTTTTTTTTTTTTTCTTCACCTATCTAACACATGTGTATATGCATGTATGTGTGGGTTTGTTGGAAAATCCTTGATGAGATGCAATTTATCTGCATCTTATGCTATTACCCCAAAAATGTGGGTGTTACCAACAACATTTCGTTAGATCTGGTATTTTGCACTTTGCTCCCAAAATCTCATAGCAGAAGGACGTACTATAAACAAACGACGTCCAAAGAAAAACAAATGTCCCACAGAGCGAGTGGCATTTACCAAAGTATCACATTAACTGCAGCATCTGGGTGGCCTACAATTTGGACTAGAGATTGTATGAATCAACTGTAACAAAATGCAATCCTAGTAAAATCCTGACATTTAGTGTAAAAGCTCTCTGTGTGAGTGCATTGACGAAATTGTGCATGTATCTTAACGTCATGTTAGAAAAATCTGTGTTTGGCAGAATGGATGGATACTGAGAGAGAAAGAAACGTCATGTCCAATAACTAAAGCAACAACAACAGCAACATCAACAAATGATACATTTAAGACTATTGTTGACACTCGTATACCAACACATACACAAACGAAATGTATAACAGGATATCCATTTTTGCCCCCAGAGAAATCCAACCAACCAATGTACTACAATACCAACGAACCAAACAACCAACCAACCAACCAACATACATGCATGAAGAGTTTTTAATGTTGCTGCCCATCTGTTTCAATTTAAATTTCTGTCTTGCCTGTTTCTCAGAAAGTTTCTGTGGCATTTTGTTGTCGTCCCCTGGCACACTCACAATCTCACCATCGGGGAATCAGATTTTATTACTCACATCGCTTGCCACACAGTTCGGGCATCATGTTTCATGGTTTCAGGGCACTTTTGTCTATTGAGTTATTCGCATATATGGTGTTTTCTCACTACTATTTTCTTGGAAGAGGATTGTCTAGGAAGCTCTCGTCAGTAGAACAGTGGTTTCTTTTCTCTTGATCTTTTGTACCTTATAGAGTGAAAACTGCAAAGGGATCTTTACTTTTCCCTATAGCATACAAATCAGTTACACATGATTACATATTTTGAGGGCATACGAAGGTTTTGTATGGGAGATTTGATATCAAACGATATGAAAATTTATTGTAGATATAGCGAATCGTATTATTTTTTTTTAATGTGTAAATTTTAGTGGAGAAAATTGCATTAAAATAACTATACTGATTGGGAGCCACCGTGATGCAATGGTTAGCATGCCCGCCTTGCATACACAAGGTCGTGGGTTCTATTCCTGCTTCGACCGAACACCAAAAAGTTTTTCAGCGGAGGATTACCCCACCTTAGTGGTGACATTTCTGAGGGTTTCAAAGCTTCTCTAAGTGGTTTCACTGTAATGTTGAACGCCGTTCGGACTCGGCTATAAAAAGGAGGTCCCTTGTCATTGAGCTTAACATGGAATCGGGCAGTGATAAGAGAGAAGTTCACCAATGTGGTATCACAATGGACTGAATAGTCTAATTGAGCCTGATACATCGGGCTGCCACCAAACCTAACCTAACTACTGATTGTCGTGATAGTTTGAATGGCCGTTGTTTGGTATTTGTTGTGTGTTGATTTGTTATGCTGGCATGGGAAAGTAAGTTTGAGAGTCATTTGGAAAGCTTTGATTGTGAGCAAGAGAATGAGTTAGAGTAAGGTAGAGTAAGGGTAGAAATCAGAGATTGTATTTGATGTCGGTAAACGATGCAAATGAATAGGATGGTGGGGGATGGGGTGGTGTGCTTTATATTTTATGTGATAAAATGATTATTTAGCCGTATATATATTTAAAGGAGTAAATTTGAAAATATATAATTATTTTTTGTGGCTCGGTTGCCACTCGAGCCGCAAATAACAGGTTGGCTGATAAGTCCCCGGTCTAACAAAGAAAAACAAATTTTTTGTCAAAATTCGTTTTTATTATTCAACATATTTAGTTCCCTTCAAGAGCGATACAACGATTATAACGACCCTCCAATTTTTTGATACCATTTTGGTAGTACTCCTTAGGTTTTGCCTCAAAATAGGCTTTTTTCCCTCCGAGCATCCTTTTGAGGCCTGAGAACAAGAAAAAGTCGCTGGGGGCCAGATCTGGAGAATACGGTGGGTGGGGAAGCAATTCGAAGCCCAATTCATGAATTTTTGCCTGCGTTGTCTTGGTGGAACAACATTTTTTTCTTCTTCATATGGGGCCGTTTTGCCGCGATTTCGACCTTCAAACACTCCAATAACGCCATATAATAGTCACTGTTGATGGCTTTTCCCTTCTCAATATAATCGATAAAAATTATTCCATGCGCATCCCAAAAAACAGAGGCCATTACTTTGTCAGCGGACTTTTGTGTCTTTCCACGCTTCGGAGACGGTTCACCGGTCGCTGTCCACTCAGCCGACTGTCGATTGGACTCAGGAGTGTAGTGATGGAGCCATGTTTCATCCATTGTCACATATCGACGGAAAAACTTGGGTGTATTACGAGTTAACAGCTGCAAACACCGCTCAGAATCATCAACATGTTGTTGTTTTTGGTCAAATGGGAGCTCGCGCGGCACCCATTTTGCACAGAGCTTCCGCATATCCAAATATTGATGAATGATATGACCAACACGTTCCTTTGATATCTTTAAGGTCTCTGCCATCTCGATCAACTTCATTTTACGGTCATTCAAAATGATTTTGTGGATTTTTTTGATGTTTTCGTTGGTAACCACCTCTTTCGGGAGTCCACTGGGTCACCGTCCTCCGTGCTCATTTCACCACGCTTGAATTTTGCATACCAATCAATTATTGTTTATTTCCCTGGGGCAGAGTCCGGAAACTCATTATCAAGCCAAGTTTTTGCTTCCACCGTATTTTTTCCCTTCAGAAAACAGTATTTTATCAAAACACCATTCCATTTTTTCACAATAACAAAAGTTGCTTCACAAAAGACGTTCTATCTCACAAACTAATTGACTTACAGACGTCAAATTTTGACACGAACCATTTGAAGGTTGGTACTATATAAAATAAAATAATATGCATGTAATACTAGCGACGCCATCTATGTGTCAGACAGGGGACTTATCAGCCAACCTGTTAAACTACCAATATTTTGCGAAAATTTTACTACTTTATTTCTAAAGAAAATTTTGACAAAATTTTATTTCTGTGAAAACTGTTCTCAAAATTTTATTTCTATAGAAAATGTTCTCAAAATTTTATTTTTATAAAAAATGTTCTCAAAAATTGATTTCTATAGAAAATTTTCTCAAACCTTTTATTTCTATAGAAAACTTATTCAAAAATTTATTTCTATAGAAAATTTTGTCAAAATTTTATTTCTATAGAAAATTTTCTCAAAATTTTACTTCTATAAAAATTTTTCTCAAAATTTTATTTCTATAGAAAATTTTGTCAAAATTTTGTTTCTATATTTTGTGAAAATATTATTTCTATAGAAAATTTTCTCAAAATTTCGCTGTTATAGAAAATTTTCTCAAAAATGTTATTTCTATAGAAAATTTTGTCAAAATTTTGTTTCTATAGAAAATTTTCTCAAAATTTTGTTTCTATAGAAATTTTCTCAAAATTTTGTTTCTATAGAAAAATTTCTCAAAAATTTTATTTCTATAGAAATTTTTTCAAAATTTTATTTCTATATAAAATTTTCTCAAAATTTTATTTCTATAGAAAATTTTTTCAAAATTTTGCTGTTATAGAAAATTTTCTATAGAAAATTTTGTCAAAATTTTATTTCTATAGAAAATTTTCTCAAAATTTTGCTGTTATACAAAATTTTCTCAAAAATGTTATTTCTATAGAAAATTTTGTCAAAATTTTGTTTCTATAGAAAATTTTCTCAAAATTTTGTTTCTATAGAAAATTTTCTCAAAATTTTGTTTCTATAGAAAAATTTCTCAAAAATTTTATTTCTATAGAATTTTTTTCAAAATTTTATTTCTATATAAAATTTTCTCAAAATTTTATTTCTATAGAAAATTTTCTCAAAAATTTTATTTCTATAGAAAACTTTCTCAAAATTGTTCTCAAAATTTTTTTTCTATAGAAAACTTTCTCAAAAATTTTGTTTCTATAGAATTTTTTTCAAAATTTTATTTCTATAGAAAATTTGTGAAATTTTATTTCTCTAGAAAATTTTGTCAAAATTTTACATCCATAGAACATTTTCTCGAAATTTTGTTTCTATAGAAAATTTTCCCAAACTTTTGTTTTTATAGAAAATTTTCTCAAAATTTTGTCAAAATGTTATTTCCATAGAAAGTTGTGTCAAGATTTTATTTCTATAGAAAATTTTGTCAAAATTTTGTTTCTATAGAAAATTTTGTCAAAATTTTGTTTCTATAGAAAATTTTCTCAAAATTTTGTTTTTATAGAAAATTTTGTCAAAATTTCATTCAATAGAAAATTTTGTCAAAATGTTATTTCCATAGAAAGTTGTGTCAAAATATTGTCAACATTTTATTTCCGTCTAAAATTTTGTTAAAAATTTTGTTTCTATAGAAAATTTTCTCAAAATTTTGTTTCTATAGAAAATTTTCTCAAAATTTTGTTTCTACAGAAAATTTTCTCAAAAATTCTATTTTCATACAAAATTGGGTCAAAATTTTATTTCTATATGAATTTATTTCTATAGAAAATTTTTTCAAAATTTTGGCAATATTTTATTTCGATAGAAATTTTTGTCAAAATTTTATTTCTGTAGAAAATTTTGTCAAAATTTTATTTCTGTAGAAAATTTTGTCAAAATTTTATTTCTACAGAAAATTTTGTCAATTTTTTTTTTCTATAGAAAGTTTTTTAAAAATTTTATTTCATAGAAAATTGTGTCAAAATTTTATTTCTATAGAAAAAAAATAGTTCTGTAGAAAATTTCGTCAAAATTTTATTTCTATAGGAAATAAAGTGGATTTCTATAGGGAATTTAGTCCAAATTTTGGTTATACAATTTTTGAAGGACCTCTTAGTTGGAGAGGAATATTTTGCAAAATCTACCAAAACAGCAAGAACTCTACCAAATAGTAAAAAATCAACAATGTTTGGTAGAATTCTACCAACTGTGGCAACCATGATAGGGATGTCGTATAGAGATATTTGGTAGTTTCAAATGATTATTTTGTTGTTCAAGGAAAAGTCACTAAATTACGATCTGTGAGTAATTTATAGCAATCAATTCAAATTTATTTCGACAACGATTTATTTTGAATAACTTCTCTTCAGGAAAAAACTAAATTCTGCAACTGGTCATTTTCGTGCCAACGAAGCAACTTCTTGCATCTTTTCAGTCAAACTTTTTGACTTTTGCGTGTTTTTGAAATTCAGTGGCTGTAGTCCAAGCTCATTTTGCAATATGTGTTGTATGCGTTTTTGCATATATTCAGCAGAGTTTGTAGCACTAACACCCTTATGTCCATTTAATCTAAGTCAAACTGACCAGGCTCCCACGATTATCGGCTGCGGTGAAGCCGAATCAAAGTCAACTTGAATTTAAGGATTATCACATCAGTATCTCCAAGCTGATACAACAACAACCATTGCTGCGCGAATATTTATCAATATGGCCTTTAATCATAATTTCGGGTGTTATTACTGTTTTCTTGGTAATTTTTTGTCATAACAAAACTGAAGTACCAGAGGTCCCTGTCAGCATAATATTATAAAGTTTGGTGTCGATGTGTCTCTCAAATATACTGCCGTTTGCGTTGGAAAATATCAATAATATTTGTGATTTTGATAAATTACTGAATTAAAAACCACAATAAAATACCAAAAGATGAAAGAAATAGAAAGTCTATGTATGTTATAATGAAGTGAATATTTATTATGTTATTTTTTTTCTCGAATATTGCCGTTTTAATGAATTCCTAGGCAGAGTCGCCTGGAAAAAATGGACACAAAAATCAAATTTTTCTCATAGCCCTCTACACCTTGACATATATTTTCTCTCCTCTCTCTCTCTCAGAGAACCTGGCTGCTTCTTCTTCTTCTACATTGTCTTTGGTTGGAATAGTTGTTGTTTGGTTGATGATGTTTTTGTGATTGGCGTGTTATGCTGCTATGGAGAAAATAGTTTGAGAGTCATAGGCAGACCATTTGTAGGGAGAAGAGAATGAGCTAAAGAAATTTCATTAATAGGATTGTATCTTGTTTTCATATACATATAAATGCGGAGTGTATGGTCAGGCTTGGAAGGTAATAAAATATGAGTTTTTTTTTTAATTTTTTCTGGATGCGCTCTTTCAATAGCAGTATTTGTGGCTGGTGGTCAATTTACTTCATTATTCTCTCTGAGCTATGTCGTGAAACGAATTTGCCTCAACTCTTGGATGTTGCAATGAGAACAATTGTGATCACGCAATACTTAAACCCACTGTGCATAACAAAGCGGTGATGCATTAAAACCAAACATCGCTTGTGTTGGTAGCATTAAATGTCACGTGAACACAAACAAAAACCCCCAAAAGGTTCACAACCAACGAAGAGTGTATTCTGTTGGGTTGTGCAATTTTGTATTTTAAGGTGTGCAAAAGATTTGGTGTTTGTCGCGATGTGCTCTGCTATATAAGCCAGGAGGATTTATTCGAAACAACTTTAATTTTTCGGAATCTCTTGAAGTTGCAATCTTTTAATGGTTTTAACATTTATGGGTGACATCTATAGCAAGTGATTTTTCTCTCGTGTTTTGAGTACGATTAAATATTTATCCATCCAATAGCTGCGTGTTTAGCCATTGCTACGGTTGAGAATTTCCATGAATATTAATCTGAAAATATGGGAAATTTTCAAATCTTAACCAATTCTTAGGCAACTATGCAAAAATGCATTTATGATTTATTGGTGGATAAATATGTATTAGAGATATAGGACAATTTCTTTGTAACTAATAATATAGGACAAATTGAGTAGCTTCGCCACTGCTAAGACGAAAACTTGTAAAAATGACTCAAATTGTCCTATATTATTAGTTACAAAGAAAATATAGATATTTAGGCAATTTTTGACAAAATCTATAAATTGTTTATAAAGGAAAATTTGACTTCCGGTGGTCATATGAGTTTAAAATATGACCACCGGAGATCAAATTTTCAATACATATGGAAAGATACATATGGGAGCTATATCTAACTCTGAACCGATTTCAATCAAATTTATCAAAATTAATAACACTATTAATTGTACTCCTAGTACAAAATTTAAAGCAACTCAGGGTAAAACTCTATCTTCTGAGGTCATATAAGTGCATATCGGGCTACAGAAATATACACCCAGCAAAAACTCTCATTACCCGGTAATCTTGTAGGTAAGACTATTTAAAAATTAATAACCACTTACTAATTGGCATCGCTTCGGATTACATTTACATACGCATGTCCCAGAAGGAAAGTACTTCTCCCCAGGCATACTTTAGGTCATTAAATAAGTAGAGCATTTAAAGCATATAATCACCTAATATGTAATGACTTAGTCGTAGATACACCAAAGCTTGCAAAATAGCCACTTATGGTCTCAGGCAACCAAATCTCGAAAATATTGATTTCTATCGCCGATTACAATGGATCAAAAAATGGCGAGTGATGCTGTAATAGAAGAACTACTTGAATAGAAACGAATATTGTATAAATAAACAAAAAATCTAATAAATAATGTAAATAAGATGCAAATTAATTTCACACTTAAAATAGAAATGAATGTAGGTTGTTTAAGATAGTTGGATTCGTGAATTACGTTATAATATATTCAATAGCCAAGAGCCATACAAAAAATCATATTTTGCAAAATTTTATTTCTATAAAAAATTTTATCAAAATTTTATTTCGATAAAAAATTTTCTGAAAATTGTATTTCTATAGAAATTTGTGCCAATGTTTTATTTCTATAGATAATTTTATGAGAATTTTTTTTTAAAGAAAATTTTGTCAACATTTTATTTTTAAAGAAAATTTTGTCAAATGTTTGTCTATAGAAAATTTTCTCAAAACTTTTTTTTTTATAGAAAAATGTGTTCATCGACAGACAGAAAAACATGGCGAAAAATTTTATTTCTTTTGAATTTTCTAATTTTTATAGAGGTGAAAACCTCTATAAAAAATTTTGTCAAAATTTTATTTCTACAGTAAATTTTCTAAAAATGTTATTTTTATCGAAATTTTTGTAAAAATTTTATTTCTATAGAAAATTTTGTCGAAATTTTTTTCTATAAAGAATTTTGTCAAAATTTTATTTCTATAAAGAATTTTTCCAAAATTTTTTGTCAATAGAAAACCAGACAGCGAAGTAACAAGACATCGGATAAAATCCTTGAAAACGGTCTGACGAAGTCAACCGAAATATCGGAAAATAAAAAACTAGAAACCAACAATTTCGAGTTTAATTTATAGACCTACAGCCGAGATTATGAGATAAAAATCATAAAAAATAATAGAAATTTTTGTCAAAAATTTATTTCTATAGAAATTTTGTCAAAATTTTATTTATATAGAAAATTTTGTCAAAAATTTTATTTATATAGAAAATTTTGTCAACATTTTATTTATATAGAAAATTTTGTCAAAACTTTATTTATATATAAATTTTGTCATAATTTTTTGTTTTCAATAGAAAATTTGGTCACAATTTTATTTCTATAGAAAAATTTTTTCTACAGAAAATTTGGTCACAATTCCATTTCGATAGGGAATTTTGTCAAAATTTTATTTCTAGAGAAAATTTGTCTATAGAAAATTTTCTCAAAACTTTTTTTTATAGAAAAATGTGTTCATTGACAGACCGAAAAAAATGGCGAACAATTTTATTTCTTTAGAAAATTTTCATCTCTATAGAAAATTTTGTCAAAATTTTATTTCTACAGAAATTTTCTAAAAATTTTATTTTTATCGAAATTTTTGTAAAAATTTTATTTCTATAGAAAATTTTGTCGAAATTTTTTTCTATAAAGAATTTTGTCAAAATTTTATTTCTATAAAGCATTTTTCCAAAATTTTATTTCTATAAAAAATTTTTCCAAAATTTTTTGTCAATAGAAATTTTTTTCAAAAATGTATTTCTATAGAAATTTTGTCAAAATTTTATTTATATAGAAAATTTTGTCAAAAATTTTATTTATATAGAAAATTTTTTCAACATTTTATTTATATAGAAAATTTTGTTAAAACTTTATTTATATATAAATTTTGTCATAATTTTTAGTTTTCAACAGAAAATTTGGTCACAATTTTATTTCTTGAGCAAAATTTTTTCTACAGAAAATTTGGTCACAATTCCA
This sequence comes from Haematobia irritans, assembly GCF_050003625.1. Lineage (NCBI taxonomy): Eukaryota > Metazoa > Arthropoda > Insecta > Diptera > Muscidae > Haematobia > Haematobia irritans. The sequence goes on along the minus strand of NC_134397.1, from coordinate 251,552,385 downwards.
TTTCGATAGGGAATTTTGTCGAAATTTTATTTCTAGAGAAAATTTGTCTATAGAAAATTTTCTCAAAACTTTTTTTATAGAAAAATGTGTTCATCGACAGATAGAAAAACATGGCGAAAAATTTTATTTCTTTAGAGAATTTTCATCTCTATAGAACATTTTGTCAAAATTTTATTTCTAGAGAAATTTTCTAAAAATTTTATTTTTATCGAAATTTTTGTAAAAATTTTATTTCTATAGAAAATTTTGTCGAAATCTTATTATGTCGAAATTTTATTTCAGCATTGTTGTTGTTTTTTATTTCAGCTTAAAACCATACATTGACTAAACTACAAGAGTAGCTTAACCAACAGAGGAAAAGAATGTTTGTCAAATTTATTTGGGCAAAGCCCTATAGACTGCAAGATGGTTGGATGGACGCACGTTTCGGAATTACCACATTCCTCATCAGCATCCTCTACTTGCAGCAAAACTATCAACCAATTATCAGAATAAATTCAGGCAGTTTATTAAACCCAACAAAAACCACACTTGAACCCTCCGAAAAAAGGTTTTACATTGATAGCCGGCTTATGCCGAAATAAATTCGAAACAAACATATCTCTTTTCCTATGCCACTGTCAAATCATCGATTTGAATTCACATGGCTGGGTTTATTTTGAGCGTGCCTCCTCTTCTTTTCCATTTGTTTTGTTTTGTTATTGTTGGTTTTGTTCTTTAAGCATTGTTGTTGTTTTTTATTTCTATAAAGAATTTTTTCAAAATTTTATTTCTATAAAGAAATTTTCCAAAATTTTATGTCAATAAAAAATTTTGTCACAAATGTATTTCTATAGAATTTTTTTTTTCAAAATTTTAATTATATAGAAAATTTTGTCAGTATTTTATTTATATAGAAAATTTTGTCAAAATTTTATATAAATAAAATTTTGACAAAATTTTGTCATAATTTTATTTCTATAAAAAAATTTATCATAATTTTTTTTTTTTCAACAGAAAATTTGGTCACAATTTTATTTCTATAGAAAAATTTTTTGTACAGAAAATTTGGTCACAATTCCATTTCGATAGGGAATTTTGTCGAAATTTTATTTCTAGAGAAAATTTGTCTATAGAAAATTTTCTCAAAACTTTTTTGTATAGAAAAATGTGTTCATCGACAGACAGAAAAACATGGCGAAAAAATTTATTTCTTTAGAGAATTTTCATCTCTATAGAAAATTTTGTCAAAATTTTATTTCTAGACAAATTTTCTAACAATTTTATTTTTATCGAAATTTTTGTAAAAATTTTATTTCTATAGAAAATTTTGTGTAAATCTTATTTCTATAGAATATTATGTCGAATTTTTTCAAAACTTTACTTCTATAAAGAATTTTTCCAAAATTTTATGTCAATAGAAAATTTTGTCAAAAATGTATTTCTATACAATTTTTTTTCAAAATTTTAATTATATAGAAAATTTTGTCAACATTTTATTTATATAGAAAATTTTGTCAAAACTTTATTTATATATAAATGTTGTCATAATTTTTTTTCTACAGAAAATTTTGTCAAAATTTTTGTTTACTATAGAAAATTTGGTCACAATTCTATTTCTATAGGAAATTTTGTCGAAATTTTATTTCTATAGAGAACAATTTTTAAAATTTTTTATAGAAAATTTTGTCAAAATTTTAGTTCTATAAAAAATTATCTCAAAATTTTCTTTCGATAGAGAAGCTTGTCAAAATTTTATTTCGTTTTGTTTATTATTGTTGGTTTCTCTTCAATCATTATTGTTGTTTTTGACCTCAGCTGTACATCCAACCATCTTGCAGTCTATAGGACATTGCCCAAATAAATTTGACAAGCATACTTTTCCTCTGTTGGTTAAGCTACACTTGTAGTTTAGTCAATGCATGGTTTTAAGCTGAAATCAAAAATAACAATAATTATTAAAATTTTATTTCTATAGAAAATTTTCTCAAAATTTTATTTCTAGAGAAAATTTTATAAAAATTTTCTTTCTATAGAACTGTTTGTCCAAATTGTATTTCTATAGAATATGTTGATCACATTTTATTTCTATAGAAAATTTTGTAAAAATTTTATTTCTATAGACAAGTTTGTCAATTTTTTTCTATAGACAATTTTGTAAAAATTTAATTTTTATAGAATTTTTTTTCCAAATTTTATTTCTTTAAAAAAAATTTCTCAACAGTTTATTTCAATACAAATTTTTGCCAAAATTTTATTTCTATATAAAATTTTGTCAAAAACATATTTGTATATAAAAATTTTTCAAAACTTTATTTCTATAACAAATTTTTTCATAATTGTATTTTAATACAATTTTTTTTCAAAAATTTATTTCTATAGAAAATTTTGTCAAAATTTTATTTCTAATAAAAATTTTCTGAAAATTTTGTTTCTATAAAACATTTTCTCAATGTTTTATTTCTATAGAACATTTTTTTAAAACTTTATTTATATATAACATTTTTTCAAAATTTTATTTCTATAGAAAAATTTCTCACAATTTTATTTCTATAGAAAATTTTCTCAAAATTGTATTTCTACAGAAAAATTTGTTAAAATTTTGTTTTTATAGAGAATTTTCCAAAAAATTTATTTCTACAAAAAATGTGTCAAAGTTTTATTTCTAGAGAAATTTTTGTCAAAATTTTTTATCTATAGAACATTTTTTCAAAATTTTATTTCCATAGAAAAATTTCCTGAAATTTATTTCTATAGAATGTTTTTTATTTTAATTTTATAGAGGAATTTCTTAAAATTTTATTTCTATAAAAAAAAAGAATTCTCAAAATTTTATTTCTACAAAAAAATTCTCTCTATAGAACATTTTTTCAAAATTTTATTTCCATAGAAAAATTTCCTGAAATTTATTTCTATAGAATTTTTTAGTTTAATTTTATAGACGAATTTCTTAAAATTTTATTTCTATAAAAAAAATTCTCAAAATTTTATTTCTACAAAAAAATTCTCGAAAATTGTTTTCTTTAGTTATTTTGTTAAATTTTTATTTCTAGTCGCATCCATCCTTTTGGAAATTTCTGATTTTTTTTTTTGCTTTTAGCTCTCAAACCTTTTGACATTTACAAATTTATATTTTTTTTTTTTTTTTGACAAAAATCCAAACCACAAAATTATTCTTCTCAAAACTACAAATGTCTGGCCGTGATATTCTTCCCCTTTTCCCTTCACGGGCCAACTTTGTTCTAATGAAACAGCGAATTGCGGCAGCCACCACCGGCCTTAGTCTATTGAAACGCAAGCGTGATGCTTTGGACTTGCATTTAAGACAAATTCTAAATGAACTAAAACGAAATCGTGAACAAATCGAGAGCGTAATGCAGGAGGCTATCTTCTCCATGGCAAAAGCAAAATTTCTAGCAATTGACTTGAAACCGGCCACAATACATCAACCCACAAAGGCCGACGCCTATGTTCAGTTCAAAAATAATAAAATTGTGGGAATGAATGTGCCCAGTTTGGAATTAATGCTCAAACCATCTATCTCCTTACCCTTCACCGGCCTCTCGGGTGGCGGCCAACAAGTGGAAGTGGTACGGTCACATTTTCAAGAGGCATTAAAAATTTTAATAGCCCTTGCCTCACTTGAATACAATGCCCGTGTTGTTGGTGAGGCTGTAAAACTTAACAATCGTCGCGTTAATGGCCTGGAATATGTGGTGCTGCCACGTTATCACAACACTATGACCTACATACGCGATGAATTGGATGAATTCGAACGTGAGGATTTCTATCGCCTCAAGCGATCTCAGGCCAAGCAGAATAAGAAAAAGTCCCAGTTTACAGCGGAAATGGATAAGAGAAGCGAAAGCGAAACCCAGTTGGTAGCCGCAATGGATATGGACATCTCGGATTGGATTACCAAGGTGTCGGATATCAAACAAATGGGTCTGAAAGGTGATCCATCAGTGGCTGTTACACGCAAAACCATTGTAAATTTGAAAGGTAATACAGTCGTTCTCGTACCCCAGGATAAAATGAAACCAGTCATTGTGGGCGGTGGTGGTGGCTCAACCAGGAAACCACAACGGCCACGAGCCACTGCAGACGATGAGAAGAAAATCAAAAGCAAACACGTTGTGGTAGCAGCACCATCACCATCATCATCTTCGGAAACCTCCATGTCATCAGAGTCCACTTAACTATTTACTCACTCACTTAGCAATTCGCGCGCTCTCTCTCTCTCTCTCAAGGTGAAGAAAGCCATTAAATCGTGTAATTTATTTTAGCATGATGTGATGAAAATTTTTGCGATGATTGACAATCATGATTTGTGGGAAATTTTCAAGTGAGCATCTAAATAAACGAAATCATTTTTCTACCAAAAGAAATCTACCGAACAGCTGCATGAATTCCCATAGATATTGCTGGAGGGGGTGAATAAGTTAATGAAATAATTTTCTTTTTCCATCACTTAACAAAGATTTTGTGAAGCATCTAAATTAAGTACAACATGATATATGAACGGTATATAACATACCTTTTGCTTAGCTAACAGATCTTTTTTGTTATAGAATTTAAGAAATAGTGAGTGATATGATAACATTAAATCCAATGACTTCTTAATTCATTATTATAATTAACGACCACCATGGATTTCAAATATTGGTCTTTGTCAAATACAAAAAAATAATTATTTCTTCTGAACGAGAAAGTTTTCCTAAAAAACTTTCTCTCGGACCAATTTTCTATAGAAATACAATTTTCCATAAAAATAAAATTTTGAAAAAACTTCCATTGAAATAAATTTTGACTAAATATTCCATAGAAATAAAATTTTGACAAAATTTCCAATAGAAATAAAATTTTGACAAATTTTTCTTTAAAAATAAAATTTTACAAAATTTTCTATATAAATAAAATTTTGACAAAATTTAATAAAGAAATAAAATCTTTACAATATTTTCTATAGAAATAAAATTTTCTAAAGAGATAAAATTTTGACAAAATTTTTATAGAAATAAAATTTCCAGAAAATTTTCTATCGAAATAAAATTTTGACAAAATTTTCTATCGAAATAACATCTTGACGAAATTTTCTATAGAAATAAAATTTTAGTAAAATTTTCTATAGAAATAAAATTTTGACAAAATTTTCTATAGAAATAATATTTTGACAAAATTTTCTATAGAAAAATAATTAACAAAATTTCCTATAGAAATAAAATTTTGAAAAAAGTTTTCTATCGAAATAAAATGTTTACTAAATTTTCTATAAAATTTAAATTTTGACAAAATTTTCTATAGAAATAAAATTTTGACAAAATTTTCTATAGAAATAAAACTTTTAAAAAATTTCTATAGGAATAAAATTTTGATAAAATTTTCGATAGAAATTTATATAGAAATAAAATATTGAAATAAATTTCTACAGACATAAAATTTTTACAAAATTTTCTATAGAAATAAAATGTTGACAAAATTTTCTATAGAGTTAAAAGTAGAAATAAAATTTTGACAACATTTTCCATAGAAAATAATTGACAACATTCCCTATGGAATTAAAATTTTGGAAAAGTTTTCTATAGAAATAAAATGTTGACTAAATTTTCCAAAAAAAAAAAAATCAAATTTTGAAAAAATTGTCTATGGAAATAAAATTTTGACCAAATTTTCTATAGAAATAAAATTTTGACAAAATTTTCTACAAAAATAAAATTGTGAAAAAATTTTCTACAGAAATAAAGTTTTGGCAAAATTTTCTAAAGAAATTAAATTTTGACCTAATATCTTAGATATACAAAATCTGTGATAAAATTTTCTACAGAAATAAAATTTTGACAAATTTATTTTTTTAATAAAATTTTTGACAAAAAATTTTTTATAGAAAGTTTGCTATAGGAAAAAAATCGGAAAATTTCTATAGAAATACATATTTGACAAAACTTTCTATAGAAATAAAATTTTGACAAAAATTTTTAAAGTAAAAAAATTTTGACACAATAGAAGAATTTGTTGTTTTTTTTTTGTTCTTGTAGAATTTTCTCAAAATTTTGGTAGATTTGGTAGATCAAAATTTCTTTAGAGATAAAGTTTTGACAAACTTGTTTATAGAAATAAAAAACATTTTCTATAGAAATAAAATTTTCTAAAGAGATAAAATTTTGACAAAATTTTTTATAGAAATAAAATTTTGACAACATTTTCTTTAGAAATAACATCTTGACAAAATTTTGTATAGAAATTAAATTTTGACAAAATTTTCCATACAAACAAAATTTTCTATATAAATAATGTTTTGACAAATGATCTTTAGAAATAAAATATTGAGAAAATTTTCTAAAAAAAAATTAACAAAATTTCCTATGGAAATAAAATTTTGATAAACGTTTCTGTAGAAAGTTTGCTAGAGAAATTAAATTTTCGGAAAATTTTCTATAGAAATAAATTTTGACAAAATATTCCATAGAAACAAAATTTTGACGACATTTTTTTAAAAATAAAATTTAAAAAAAAATTAAATAAAATTTTGACAAAATTTACTAAAGGAATAGAATTTTTAGAACATTTTCTATAGAAATAAAATGTTCTAAAGAGATAAAATTTTGACAAAAATTTTTAAAGAAATAAAATTTTGACAACATCTTCTGTAGAAATAACATCTTGACAAAATTTTCTATAGAAATAAAATTTTGACAAAATTTTTCATAAAAATAAAATTTTGACAAAATGTTCTTTAGAAATAAAATTTTGACACAATTTTCTATAGAAAAAATTTACAAAATTTCCTATGGAAATAAAATTTTGAAAAAGTTTTCTATTGAAATAAAAACATATTTACTAAATTTCCCAGCAAAAAAAGCGTCGCCAAAAAAGCAATGAAAATGTTCTTTTTGGATCCGGAAGTGGTGCAAAATTGACGCAGAAGCGATGAATATAACAAGGGCTTGTCATAGGACGGAAGTCCTCCATTTCAACAGCCGCTGCACTGAATTTGCATCATTTCTTTAGGTGTGATCCGAATTCAATGTTTTGGATGTAAATTAAAAAATTCTGTGATATTTTGTCAAATAAATAATTTTTATATTTTTTTTATAATTTTTAACGGATTATAACGCTAGTCGGAAACGTTTGAACTCAAATATTTTCAAAAAATCACAATTTTTTTAGATTGGATTTAGAATTTTTTTCGACACAATTTAAATGATTTGTACCATTTTATGAATTCTTACTCTGTTTTTAACCTATTTGAAACAAAAAAGTTAATATTACCCATTAAAAGTATGAATAAACCAAGTTATAAAAAATTGAATTAAAAGAACTTCCTGGGGAGTTAAAATAAAGAATATCATTGGGAGTGCATCTTCCCGAAGTGCTTTCAAAGTTGTGCCTTTGGAAGAACTTCCAAATTTTTTTGCTGGGTTTCTATAAAATTTAACTTTTCACAACATTTTCTATAGAAATTGAATTTTTTCAAAATTTCTGTAGAAATAAAATTTTGACAACATTTTTAAAGAAATAAAATTTTGATAAAATATTCGATAGAAATTTATATAGAAATAAAATCTTGGAAAAAATTTTCTACAGAAATAAAATTTTGACTAAATTTTCTACAAATGACAAAATTTTCTATAGAGATAAAAGTAGAAATAAAATGTTGACAACATTTTCCATAGAAAAAAAAGTTTGACAACATTCCCTATGGAAATAAAATTTTGGAGAAGTTTTCTATAGAAATAAAATGTTGACTAAATTTTCCAAAAAAATCAAATTTTGACAAAATTGTCTATAGAAATAAAATTTTAACAAAATTGTCTATAGAAATAAAACTTTGACAAAATTTTTTATAGGAATAAAATTTTGACAAAATTTTCTATAGAAATAAATATTTGACAAAACTTTCTGCAGATATAAAATTTTGACAAAAATTTTAATAGTAATAGAATTTTGACAAAATAGAAGAATTTGTTGTTTTTTTTGTAGAATTTTCTCCAAATTTTGGTAGATTTTCTTTAGAAATAAAATTTTTACAAAATTTTCTAAAGAAATAAAATTTTCACAAAATTTTCTATAGAAATAACTTTTTCACAAAATTTTCAATAGAAATAAAATGTTGACTAAATTTTCCAAAAAAAAAAATTAAATTTTGACAAAATTGTCTATAGAAATAAAATGTTTAGAAAATTTTCTGTAGAAATAAAATGTTGACAAAATATTTTATAGAAATAAATTTTTTGATAAAATTTTCTATAGAAATAAAATTTTTATAAAATTTTCTTTAGAAAGTTTGCTATAGAAGTAAAATTTTTTGAAAATTTTCTACAGAAATAAAATTTTGACAAAAATTTTTATAGTATTAAAATTTTCACAAAATAGAAGATTTTGTAGTTTGTTTTTTTGTTTTTTTTGTAGAATTTTCTCCAAATTTTGGTAGATAGAAATTTCTTTAGAAATAAAATTTTTACAAAATTTTCTATAGAAATAAAATTTTCACAAAATTTTCTACAGAAATAAAATTTTGACAAAATTTTCTAGAGAAATAAAATTGTAGATAAATAAAATCTTTGATAAAATTTTGGTAGATTTGGTAGATCGAAATTTCTTTAAAAATAAAATTTTTACAAAATTTTCTATAGAAATAAAATTTTCTCAAAATTTTCTATAGAAATAAAATTTTGACAAAATTTTCAAAAATTTCTGTAAGTTCAATATAAAAGGTTTCTTTCGGATAAAACAACATGTTTTTTAAATAACCACAAAAAATTTCATCAACAAATAATTTTTTTTATTTGTTAGATTTTTGGTGGATTATTTTTTTGGAACCTGTGGCAACCTTGAAACCAACTCTGTAGGCAATTTCTCTATCTGAAAACAAATGTAATCTCTCTTTCGCTGACTCTCAACGTGCAAACAAACGGTTTCTAGTCAAAATTTTTTAACGTAGTTAATGGGTAATTGCTATTGTTTGAGTAAAATCTCTTCAAATTGCCGATAAATCGGCAAAATTGGCTGCCCTTGATCTACAGCATACTCTGTCTCTCCCTCTCTCTCTCTCTCCTGTTGATATATGTTGTTCCCATAGAAATAAAATTTTGACAAATTTTTCTTTAAAAATAAAATTTTACAAAATTTTCTATATAAATAAAATTTTGACAAAATTTAATAAAGAAATAAAATCTTTACAATATTTTCTATAGAAATAAAATTTTCTAAAGAGATAAAATTTTGACAAAATTTTTATAGAAATAAAATTTCCAGAAAATTTTCTATCGAAATAAAATTTTGACAAAATTTTCTATCGAAATAACATCTTGACGAAATTTTCTATAGAAATAAAATTTTAGTAAAATTTTCTATAGAAATAAAATTTTGACAAAATTTTCTATAGAAATAATATTTTGACAAAATTTTCTATAGAAAAATAATTAACAAAATTTCCTATAGAAATAAAATTTTGAAAAAAGTTTTCTATCGAAATAAAATGTTTACTAAATTTTCTATAAAATTTAAATTTTGACAAAATTTTCTATAGAAATAAAATTTTGACAAAATTTTCTATAGAAATAAAACTTTTAAAAAATTTCTATAGGAATAAAATTTTGATAAAATTTTCGATAGAAATTTATATAGAAATAAAATATTGAAATAAATTTCTACAGACATAAAATTTTTACAAAATTTTCTATAGAAATAAAATGTTGACAAAATTTTCTATAGAGTTAAAAGTAGAAATAAAATTTTGACAACATTTTCCATAGAAAATAATTGACAACATTCCCTATGGAATTAAAATTTTGGAAAAGTTTTCTATAGAAATAAAATGTTGACTAAATTTTCCAAAAAAAAAAAAATCAAATTTTGAAAAAATTGTCTATAGAAATAAAATTTTGACCAAATTTTCTATAGAAATAAAATTTTGACAAAATTTTCTACAAAAATAAAATTGTGAAAAAATTTTCTACAGAAATAAAGTTTTGGCAAAATTTTCTAAAGAAATTAAATTTTGACCTAATATCTTAGATATACAAAATCTGTGATAAAATTTTCTACAGAAATAAAATTTTGACAAATTTATTTTTTTAATAAAATTTTTGACAAAAAATTTTTTATAGAAAGTTTGCTATAGGAAAAAAATCGGAAAATTTCTATAGAAATACATATTTGACAAAACTTTCTATAGAAATAAAATTTTGACAAAAATTTTTAAAGTAAAAAAATTTTGACACAATAGAAGAATTTGTTGTTTTTTTTTTGTTCTTGTAGAATTTTCTCAAAATTTTGGTAGATTTGGTAGATCAAAATTTCTTTAGAGATAAAGTTTTGACAAACTTGTTTATAGAAATAAAAAACATTTTCTATAGAAATAAAATTTTCTAAAGAGATAAAATTTTGACAAAATTTTTTATAGAAATAAAATTTTGACAACATTTTCTTTAGAAATAACATCTTGACAAAATTTTGTATAGAAATTAAATTTTGACAAAATTTTCCATACAAACAAAATTTTCTATATAAATAATGTTTTGACAAATGATCTTTAGAAATAAAATATTGAGAAAATTTTCTAAAAAAAAATTAACAAAATTTCCTATGGAAATAAAATTTTGATAAACGTTTCTGTAGAAAGTTTGCTAGAGAAATTAAATTTTCGGAAAATTTTCTATAGAAATAAATTTTGACAAAATATTCCATAGAAACAAAATTTTGACGACATTTTTTTAAAAATAAAATTTAAAAAAAAATTTAATAAAATTTTGACAAAATTTACTAAAGGAATAGAATTTTTAGAACATTTTCTATAGAAATAAAATGTTCTAAAGAGATAAAATTTTGACAAAAATTTTTATAGAAATAAAATTTTGACAACATCTTCTGTAGAAATAACATCTTGACAAAATTTTCTATAGAAATAAAATTTTGACAAAATTTTCCATAAAAATAAAATTTTGACAAAATGTTCTTTAGAAATAAAATTTTGACACAATTTTCTATAGAAAAAATTAACAAAATTTCCTATGGAAATAAAATTTTGAAAAAGTTTTCTATTGAAATAAAAACATATTTACTAAATTTCCCAGCAAAAAAAGCGTCGCCAAAAAAGCAATGAAAATGTTCTTTTTGGATCCGGAAGTGGTGCAAAATTGACGCAGAAGCGATGAATATAACAAGGGCTTGTCATAGGACGGAAGTCCTCCATTTCAACAGCCGCTGCACTGAATTTGCATCATTTCTTTAGGTGTGATCCGAATTCAATGTTTTGGATGTAAATTTAAAAATTCTGTGATATTTTGTCAAATAAATAATTTTTATATTTTTTTTTATAATTTTTAACGGATTATAACGCTAGTCGGAAACGTTTGAACTCAAATATTTTCAAAAAATCACAATTTTTTTAGATTGGATTTAGAATTTTTTTCGACACAATTTAAATGATTTGTACCATTTTATGAATTCTTACTCTGTTTTTAACCTATTTGAAACAAAAAAGTTAATATTACCCATTAAAAGTATGAATAAACCAAGTTATAAAAAATTGAATTAAAAGAACTTCCTGGGGAGTTAAAATAAAGAATATCATTGGGAGTGCATCTTCCCGAAGTGCTTTCAAAGTTGTGCCTTTGGAAGAACTTCCAAATTTTTTTGCTGGGTTTCTATAAAATTTAACTTTTCACAACATTTTCTATAGAAATTGAATTTTTTCAAAATTTCTGTAGAAATAAAATTTTGACAACATTTTTAAAGAAATAAAATTTTGATAAAATATTCGATAGAAATTTATATAGAAATAAAATCTTGGAAAAAATTTTCTACAGAAATAAAATTTTGACTAAATTTTCTACAAATGACAAAATTTTCTATAGAGATAAAAGTAGAAATAAAATGTTGACAACATTTTCCATAGAAAAAAGTTTGACAACATTCCCTATGGAAATAAAATTTTGGAGAAGTTTTCTATAGAAATAAAATGTTGACTAAATTTTCCAAAAAAATCAAATTTTGACAAAATTGTCTATAGAAATAAAATTTTAACAAAATTGTCTATAGAAATAAAACTTTGACAAAATTTTTTATAGGAATAAAATTTTGACAAAATTTTCTATAGAAATAAATATTTGACAAAACTTTCTGCAGATATAAAATTTTGACAAAAATTTTAATAGTAATAGAATTTTGACAAAATAGAAGAATTTGTTGGTTTTTTTTTTTTTTTTTTGTAGAATTTTCTCCAAATTTTGGTAGATTTTCTTTAGAAATAAAATTTTTACAAAATTTTCTAAAGAAATAAAATTTTCACAAAATTTTCTATAGAAATAACTTTTTCACAAAATTTTCAATAGAAATAAAATGTTGACTAAATTTTCCAAAAAAAAAAATTAAATTTTGACAAAATTGTCTATAGAAATAAAATGTTTAGAAAATTTTCTGTAGAAATAAAATGTTGACAAAATATTTTATAGAAATAAATTTTTTGATAAAATTTTCTATAGAAATAAAATTTTTATAAAATTTTCTTTAGAAAGTTTGCTATAGAAGTAAAATTTTTTGAAAATTTTCTACAGAAATAAAATTTTGACAAAAATTTTTATAGTATTAAAATTTTCACAAAATAGAAGATTTTGTAGTTTGTTTTTTTGTTTTTTTTGTAGAATTTTCTCCAAATTTTGGTAGATAGAAATTTCTTTAGAAATAAAATTTTTACAAAATTTTCTATAGAAATAAAATTTTCTACAGAAATAAAATTTTGACAAAATTTTCAAGAGAAATAAAATTGTAACAAATTGTAGATAAATAAAATCTTTGATAAAATTTTTTAGTAGATTTGGTAGATCGAAATTTCTTGAGAATTAAAATTTTTACAAAATTTTCTATAGAAATAAAATTTTCACAAAATTTTCTACAGAAATAAAATTTTGACAAAATTTTCAAGAGAAATAAAATTGTAACAAATTGTAGATAAATAAAATCTTTGATAAAATTTTGGTAGATTTGGTAGATCGAAATTTCTTTAAAAATAAAATTTTCTCAAAATTTTCTATAGAAATAAAATTTTCTCAAAATTTTCTATAGAAATAAAATTTTGACAAAATTTTCTAGAGAAATAAAATTGTAACAAAAATTTCTGTAAGTTCAATATAAAACGTTTCTTTCGGATAAAACAACATGTTTTTTAAATAACCACAAAAAATTTCATCAACAAATAATTTTTTTTATTTGTTAGATTTTTGGTGGATTATTTTTTTGGAACCAGTGGCAACCTTGAAACCAACTCTGTAGGCAATTTCTCTATCTGACAACTGTAGGTAATTTCTCTATCTGACAACAAATGTAATCTATCTTTCGCTGACTCTCAACGTGCAAACAAACGGTTTCTAGTCAAAATTTGTTAACGTAGTTAATGGGTATTTGCTATTTTTTGAGTAAAATCTCTTCAAATTGCCGATAAATCGGCAAAATTGGCTGCCCTTGATCTACAGCATACTCTGTCTCTCCCTCTCTCTCTCTCTCTCCTGTTGATATATTTTTTTGGTAGGTTGAAATTACCATTTGGTTCAGAATGTTAGAATCTCTCACAACTCTTTTTTCTCTTAAAGCAAATCTCTACACTTGAAACCCCAACAAAATCCCAAGCAGCTGCTAATTTTGTTATATCGCAAAATATGCCAATAAGTCCCGCTAAAGTTTAGCCAACTACAAAAGACCCTACGAAACAAGACACACACACATGCACACATACACAGATAAATCCATAAACCTATCATAAACACATTTGCCAACGATTATCTCCTCTTGGTTTTTTGCTTTTGGTGTTCGTTATCGCATACCGGAACAATAGCGTTAATTATTCACATCCAGTCCAGGGATCTACTACCACTAGATGATGCATCAACCACTGGACGACAAAAAAAAAACACTATCGAATATGCATTTAAAAAAACTTAATCCAGATAAAGGCGATAAACGCCGCTTTTTTGTTTTAATGAAATTAAATTTATGGACATCACCAACAAAACAGGCGATAAACCATGAATGTTTTAGTATTCTGTGCATAGTAGTGTAAGTGTGTGTACTCGTATGTGTGTGTTTGGGGGAAGTATGTGCTTACATAGCTCCTGCTGTTGTCGACCGATTACACCACTATTCAGAAAATTTGCTAGCAAGCATAAAATTAATTTTTAGGTTTTTTTCTATTTAGGAAACAAACGAAAAAATCCCATTTCATTGCCAACAAATCTGCATAACTAAATATGCAGGAATGTGTGTTTGTGTGTGTATATGGGGAATGGGGCTGGGAGAAAAATGTTGTAGCCATAGTTGCTTCGAATATTCAAAATAGTTGTAGGCTGTGCAAACTTTTACCTTTTGTTATTCAATTTAGATAGTTGGCATGTAGTGGGATTTTTCGAAGAAAAAAAAAAGGTCAAATTGAATTATTTAAATTCAGAGGATTTGAAGTGTTTCCATGGGCTTATGTCAGATAAATATGGCATAAGGTTAAACAACTAAATCGATTACTTTTAAACTAAAATTTAAAAAAAAATAAGAAAATTCGAAATTTCGATTATAAACGACTCTAGTATACCCTATACCATTCTGCGGACAAATATTCATAAACGAAAAATCTAATGAAAAACAACGGGAACTTGTCTGGTACACAGAAAAAATATATTTATTGTTTTTAATCATAAAATTAATTGTTCCAATTAATTTTTAATTGAAATATCGTCAATCACCGAAATGTAGTATCAATCACCGGCATCGACTAAAGAAATAATTGATCCAAAGAAGCAATTATTATATTAATACAGTTAATTTTTATACCCTCCACCAAGGGGGAGGGGGAGGGTATATAAACTTTGTCATTCCGTTTGTAACACACCGCTTCGCTGCGCCTTCCGAAGCGTATTTGTAGGAACATTTTGCGTTAACTTTCTCAACCATATTCTTCGTGCTGTAAACAAATTCGAAAAAATTTGAATTCTTTCAAACAAATCGGACTACTTGCTCTTTCGTTTATAGGTACAAATACGGCGGATATGCATATGTAAAATGGTTCGTCTTAAAAAATGTTCTGTATTCAAGTAGTTGGACAAACTTCTACATTTCTTGTGAATTTTAAGTGTGGTTTGTCAATGAAAGGTATCCTTCTCCTCAACATATCGGAAAATTAAGCACTATATTATAATAACATACAAAGAATTACTGTTTCCCATCTAATAAATCGGAAAAATCAAAAGTAGTAAACAATTTTACCACATTAACATTTGCTAAAATGTTGGAAAATGATGCACCCTCTGCCAATTTCATGTAAATTTACGACTTCTAAAAAGAAGTCTGGCAGAAGCCTGTGCAAAAATCATAAAATTCCCATTTACGGACAGCCATCTACTTTCAATTTAAGAAAAAAAAAAACAACGGCCAAAAGGGAACCCTCTCCCCACCTTCGCTACACTCTGACCTGATATCGGACTATCACGTACAATATATTAACATAATTTCATAACTACTCAATGGTCCCTATAAATTCAATCGAAGTAAATCGACAAAGTTTATTTCAATTTTCCCCTTCCCCAACCAGATATCGAAAAATCATATACTAATTTAAAAATCATGTATAAATTTAATCACCTCGTCCCACGTTCCCTGTAAATTTCAAGTAGATCGGAGATGTTTAAATTTTGCTTATTGTTTTAAACGGACGTCACTTTCCCCGATACAATATCGACAAACACCGCAGTGAATAGCACCCCTAACCATCCCTGAAAATTCTTGAAACTATCCTTCGTTCATAACCTTCCTCCACTGCCTTTGTAAATTTCAAGAAAACATAAGAATTTTTGTTTTTTTTTTTTGCACTTTTAGAGGAGGACGTACTCCCCGACCAAATATCGAAAAGTGATGTAGCGTATCTTTTGTAAACGTCACAGAAAATGTCAAGCAAATTATAAGCCTAAAGGGGCGGCCTCTCTTCCGTCCAAATATCACAAAATCAGGTATCAACTATTAATATCGTAACCTCTCCCCAGTCGTCTGTAAATTTCAAGTAACTCGGTAAAGTTTAATTGTTTCTCTGTATGTAGTTACTTAAGAGAAGCGGATGTCTCCCTATGTCCTTTTATTTTTACTAAAAAATTAGGAACCTGATATAAATATCATAACCTCACTATTTTTTCCGTAAAATTTCAGTCGGGGGAGTTTAGTTTTGTTTTCACTGTACTTTAAAAAAAAAAGTCGGGCAAACGGGTGGTCCCCCTCCCCGACCAAATATCGAAAAATAATGTAGCGGATTTTTTTCTAGATGCCAACCCCAACATTCAATAAAAATTTCAAGCAAATCGCATAATTTTGTTCCAAGTTTCAAAAAGTAGGGCAAGGGGGAGGTCCCCCTCCCCATCCATATATGAAATCATCAGGTACCCCATATTAATTCCATAACCTCACCACATATTCTCTGTAAATTTCAGATAATTTAGAGAATTTTAGTTTTTTCACTCTACTTTATAAAATGTCGAACAAAGGGGACATTTTCCAATCCGATCCGGCTGAAATTTGGTAAATGGTGTTGGTATATGGTCGCTAACAACCATGCAAAAATTGGTCCATATCGGTCCATAATTATATATAGCCCCCATATAAACCGATCCCCAGATTTGGCTTGCGGAGCCTCAAAGAGAAGCACATTTCATCTGATCCGGTTGAAATTTGGTTCGTGGTGTTAGTATGTGGTCTCTAACAACTATGCAAAAATTGGTCAACATCGGTTCATAATTATATATAGCCCCCATATAAACCGATCACCAGATTTGACCTCCGGAGCCTCTTGGAGGACCAAAATTCATCTGATTCAGTTGATGTTAATATATGGTACGTGATGTTAATATATGGCCTCAAACATCCATGCAAAAATTGGTCGATATCGGTCCATAATTATATATAGGCCCCATATAAACCGATTCCCAGATTTGACCTTCGGAGCACCTTGGAAGAGCAAAATTCTTCCCATTCGGTTGTAATTTGGTACGTGATGTTAGTATAGGGTATCCAACAACCATGCAGGAATTAGTTCCTATCAGTCCATAATAATATATAGCTCCCATATAAACCGAATCCCCAGATTTGACCTCCGGTGCCTTTTGGAGAAGCAAAATTCATCCGATCTGGTTGAAATTTGGTACATGGTGGTATTTAACAACCATGTAAGTTGAAATTTGTGGATGACAGTCTTTCGTAGAAGTTTCTACGCAATCCATGGTGGAGGGTATATAAGATTCGGCTTGGCCGAACTTACGGCCGTATACACTTGTTAATTTTTTATACCCTTCACCACTACTGTGGTACAGGGTATAATAAGTTTGTGCATTTGTATGTAACGCCAAGAAGGAAAAGTCTGAAACCCATCGTTTAGTATACCGAACGTCTTAGAATTAAATTCTGAGTCGATTTAGCGATGTCCGTCTGTCTGTCTGTCTGTCTGTCCGTCTGTCTGTCTGTTGATGTATTATTGTGTGCAAAGTACAGCTCGCAGTTTTAGTCCGATTGTCCCAAAATTTGGTATAGGGTCCTGTTTCGCCTCAAAGACGATCCCTATTGATTTTGTAAAAAATCGGTTCAGATTTAGATATAGCTGCCATATATATTTTTCACCGATTTGGTCATAATTGGCGTGTATATCAACCGATCTTGCTCGGAAAACTTGCAAAATATCAGCCAAATCGGTTCAGATTTAGATATAGCTCCCATATATAGCTTTCGCCCGATTTACACTCAAATGACCACAGAGGCCAATTTTTTGCTCCGATTTAGTTGAAATTTTGCACAGGGAGTATAATTAGCATTGTAGCTATGCGAGCCAAATTTGGTTGAAATCGGTTCAGATTTAGATATAGCTCCCATATATAGTTTTCGCCCGATTTACACTCATATGACCGTAGAGGCCAATTTTTAACTCCGATTTAGTTGAAATTTTACACAGGGAGTAGAATTAGCATTGTAGCTATGCGTGCCAAATTTGGAAATCGGTTCAGATTTAGATATAGCTCCCATATATACCAAAATACTAACATTTTCCTTGTAAAATCGCCACTGCTTAGTCGAAAAGTTGTAAAAATGACTTTCCTAAACTTCTAATGCATATATATCGAGCGATAAATTATAAATAAACTTATTCGAAGTTTCCTTAAAATTGCTTCAGATTTAAGCGTTTCCCATATTTTTTTACTAACATTGTGTTCCACCCTAGTGCATTAGCCGACTAAAATCTTGAGTCTATAGATTTTGTACAAGTCTATCAAATTCTGTCCAGATCGAGTGATATTTAAATGTATGTATTTGGGACAAACCTTTATATATAGCCCCAACACATTTGACGGATGTGATATGGTATCGAAAATTTAGATCTACAAAGTGGTGCAGGGTATAATATAGTCGGCCCCGCCCGACTTTAGACTTTCCTTACTTGTTTTTTAATTGATTTTTGTGTTGATATATTTTTATACTGAAGGAAATCTGGAAGAATTTACCTGCATACTCTGATCTTCAAGATTCCACAATTAAACATCATTAATGGGTCAGATTCCAGCAAGTCAGTCACATTCCACTTTGTTAGCATGAGAATAAAAACATATTTATCTAAATCATAAACATTTTAATACAATATATAAGCCTAAGGCCTATGTGGTTATAGTAATAATTTTATTTTATTCTTAAGAAAGATAAATACATAAAATAAATATATAAATAATATAAATATGTGCCTTAAAGTTATTGCCCTGATGAGATCAACACACCAACCACAAATCTTATCAAACGCAATATTTATATGGGAATTCTATATATAAATATATTTAATTCTTCATAGCTATTTCCTATTAAAACAAATTTGAAAACCTCACTTAAAAATAACAAATGTTTCTATTTGAGATTTCATCATAGCTTAATTCATACAACAAGAAATCTGAGGCATTTCAAAAGCAAAATAGAATAAATCATTTAAAAACAAACAGCAAATAATAACAGGTTGGCTGATAAGTCCCCGGTCTAACAAAGAAAAAAACACATTTTTTTGTCAAAATTCGTTTTTATTATTCAACATAGTTCCCTTCAAGAGCGATACAACGATTATAACGACCTTCCAATTTTTTGATACCATTTTGGTACACCCAGAGAAGGAATATGATCACCTCAAACATGTTTTAAGAGCAAAATGTTATTTTTGGGTGGTGACCATGTAACATGGTTTTCGCAACCATGTTATTTTCTCTGAAATCATGTATCTTATTTCGGCAAGCAGTTTATATTTGACGAGAAAATAACATTTTTGTGACAAACATGTTACATGGTCACCATACAAAAATAACATTTTGCTCTTGAAACATGTTTGAGGTGATCATATTCCTTCTCTGCGTGTAGTACTCCTTCGGGTTTGCCTCAAAATAGGCCTCAGTTTCGGCGATCACCTCTTCATTGCAGCCAATTTTTTTCCCTGCGAGCATCCTTTTGAGGTCTGAGAACAAGAACACGAACAAGTCGCTGGGGGCCAGATCTGGAGAATACGGTGGGTGGGGAAGCAATTCAAAGTCCAATTCATGAATTTTTGCCATCGTTCTCAATGACTTGGTGGAACAACACTTTTTATATCCTCCACCATAGGATAGTAACACATCGAAATATTGCTCTAAGACCCCATAAAGTCGTGGTGAAATTCTGAGTCGATCTGGACATGCCCGTCCGTCCGTCCCTCTGTTGAAATCACGCTAACTTCCGAACGAAACAAGCTATCGACTTGAAACTTGGCACAAGTAGTTGTTATTGATGTAGGTCGGATGGTATTACAAATGGGCCATATCGGTCCACTTTTACGTATAGTCCCCATATAAACGGACCCCCAAATTTTGCTTGCGATTGCTCTAAGAGAAACAAATTTCATCCGATCCGGCTGAAATTTGGAACATGGTGTTAGTATATAGTCTCTAATAACCATGCCAACATTGATCCATATCGGTCCATAATTATATATAGCCCCCATATAAACCGATCCCCAGATTTGGCTTGCGGAGCCCCTAAGAGAAGCAAATTTCATCTGATCTCGCTGAAATTTGGTACATGGTGTTATTATGTGACCGCTAATAACCATGCAACAATTGGTCCATACCGGTCTTAATTATATATAACCCCCATTTAAGCCGATCCCCAGATTTGATCTCCGGAACTCTTGGAGGAGCAAAATTCATCCGATCCCGTTGAAATTTGGCACGTGGTGAAATTTGGTTCATTGCGCTAGTATATGGCCGCTAACAACCATGCAAAAATTGGTCCATATCGGACCACTTTTACGTATAGCCCCCATATAAACCGATCCCCAGATTTGCCTTGCGGAGCCTCTAAGAGAAGCAAATTTCATCTGATCTGGCTGAAATTTGGTACATGGTGTTAGTATGTGGCCGCTAATAACCATGCAAAAATTGGTTCACATCGGTTCATAATTATATATATCCCCCATATAAACCGATCCCCAGATTTGGCTTGCGGAGCCTCTAAGGGAAACAAATTTCATCCGATCCTGGCCGAACTTACGGCTGTATATACTTGTTTTTTTTTTTCAAAGTTTTATTCCTACAAAAGAAATTGTCCAATTTTTTTCATTTGAAAATTTTGACAAAAATTTCTATAGTAATGAACATTTCACATGGAAAAGAAAATTGCAATCGAACTTTTGAAAATATATTCTGTATAAATAAAATAAAAATGAGTATATCGTCCAATAGAGGGAACTGATGAGGATGTGGAAATCCGAAACAGCTGTCTTCCCAACCATTTTGGACAACATTTTTGCTCTTCCATAATATCATAAAAAAATGAGAAATGATAGCCTCATATATATAAGCCATAATATCATTACATGTACTAGAGTACAATAATGTACTTCGTACAACAACAGTCTCGAATGCGCGCATCATAGTTGATCAATGCATTTTTAAATAAAATGTTGACAACATTTTCCATTGAAATAAAATTTTGACAAAATTTTCTTTAGAAATAAAATTTTGACTAAATTTTCTTTAGAAATAAAATTTTGACTAAATTTTCTATAGAAATAAAATTTTGACAAAATTTTCTATAAAAATAAAATTTTAGCAAAAATTTCCATAGAAATAAAATTTTGACTAAATTTTCTATAGAAATAAAATTTTGACAAAATTTTCTTTAGAAGTAAAATTTGGACAAAATTTTCTCTAGAAAAACAATTTTGACTAAATTTTCTATAGAAATAAAATTTGGACAAAAGTTTCTATAGAAATAAAATTTGGACAAAATTTTATATAGAATTAAAATTTTACCAACAATTTCCATAGAAATAAAATTTTGACTAAACTTTCCATAGAAATAAAATTTTGAAAAAATTTTCTTTAGAAATAAAATTTTTACAAAAGTTTCAATGGAAATAAAATTTAGACAACATTTTCTATAGAAATAAAATTTAAGCAAACATTTCCATAGAAATAAAATTTTGACTAAATTTTCCATAGAAATAAAATTTTGAAAAATTTTTCCATAGAAATAAAATTTTGACAAAAGTTTCTATAGAAATAAAATTTGGACAGCATTTTCTATAGAAATAAAATTTTAGCAAAAATTTCCATAGAAATTAAATTTTGACTAAATTTTCTTTACAAATAAAATTTGTACAAAATTTTCTTTACAAATAAAATTTGTACAAAATTTTCGATAGAAATAAAATTTTAGCAAAAATTTCCATAGAAATAAAATTTTGACTAAATTTTCAATAGAAATTAAATTTTGACAAAATTTTTTATAGAAATAAAATTTTGACTAAATTTTCTTTAGAAATAAAATTTTGTCTAAATTTTCTATAGAAATAAAATTTTTACTAAATTTTCTATAGAAATACAATTTTGATAAAATTTTCTTTAAAAATAAAATTTGGACAAAATTTTCTATAGAAATAAAATTTTAGCAAAAATTTCCATAGAAATAAAATTTTGACTAAATTTTCTATAGAAAAAAAATTTTGACTAAATTTTCTTTAGAAATAAAATTTTAGCAAAATTTTCCTTAGAAATAAAATCTTCACAAAATTTTCTTTAGAAATAAAATTTTAACAAAATTTTCTTTAGAAATAAAATTTTAACAAAATTTTCTATAGAAATAAAATTTTTATTAAAATTTTCTGTAGAAATAAAATTTGAACAAAATTTTCTTTAGAAATAAAATTTGGATAACATTTTCTATAAATTCAAAATTTTCTATAAAAAACAACTTCAAAATAAAATTTTTTAATTTTGGTAAGATTGTTGGTAAAATTTTGGTACCTTAGTTTTGGCACGAGGTACATTAGTTTTTGCACCGTATGGGACTATAATTCCTTTGATCCAAGTCCATTTTCTTACCCTGCGCCACACTGTGGAAAAGGGTATTTATAAGATCATATGTTTGCAAACACCCAGAAGGAGATGAAATCGCAGTTTTGGTCCAATCAACTCTAAATTTAGAATAAGTGGCTATTTTGGGTCAGAATAGGACCCTATTGATTTTGGAAGAAATCGGTTTAGATTTAGATATAGGTCCAATATATATCTTTCGCACGATATGCACCTATATGGACCCAGAAGCCAAAGTTTTACCCTGAATTGCTTGAAATTTTGCACAAGGAGTACAATTATAAGTATAGTCATGTGTGCTAAATTTGATTGAAATCATTTCACGTTTCGATATAGCTCCCAATATTTTATTTCTATAGAAAATTGTGTTAAAATTCTATTTCTATAGAAAATTTTGTCAAAATTTTATTTCTATAGAAAATTGTGTTAAAATTTTATTTCTATAGAAAATTTTGTCAATATTTTCTTTCTATAGAAAATTTTGTCAAAATTTTATTTCTATAGAAAATTGTGTTAAAATTTTATTTCTATAGAAAATTTTGTCAAAATTTTATTTCTATAGGAAATGTTGTCAAAATTTTATTTCTATAGAAAATTTTGTCAAAATTTTATTTCTATAGAAAATGTTGTCAAAATTTTATTTCTATAGAAAATTTTGTCAAAATTTTATTTCTATAGAAAGTTTTGTCAAAATTTTATTTCTATAGAAAATTGTGTTAACATTTTATTTCTATAGAAAATTTTGTTAAAATTTTATTTCTATTGAAAATTTTGTCAAAATGTTATTTCTATAGAAAATTTTGTTAAAATTTTATTTCTATAGAAAATTTAGTCAACATTTTTTTTCTATAGAAAATTTAGTCAACATTTTATTTCTATGGAAATTTTTGCTAAAATTTTATTTCTATAGAAAATTTTATTTCTATAGGAAATGTTGTCAAAATTTTATTTCTATTGAAAATTTTGTCAAAATTTTATTTCTATGGAAAATTTTGTTAAAATTTTATTTCTATTGAAAATTTTGTCAAACTGAATTATAAACGTATTTAATCGGTCTTTTTTAATTTAATATATACAACGTATGGGCTTACTTATTATTTAGAAGACGGTGTTAGGAGGGTTTAAGATACCTTGCCATCGGCAAGCGTTACCGCAACCCAAGTAATTCAATTGTGGATGGCAGTGTTTAGAAGAAGTTTCTACGCAATCCATGATGGAGGGTACATAAGCTTCGGCCTGGCGGAACTTACGACCGTATATACTTGTTTTTTTTTTTTTTAATTTATAGAAAACTTTTTTAAACATTTTATTTCCGTAGAAAAGTTTTGTAAATTTTTTATTTCTATAGATTTTTTTCTCATTTTATTTCTGTAGAAAATGTTGTCAAAATTTTATTTCTATAGAAAATTTTGTCAAAATTTTATGTCTATGGAAAATTTTGTCAAAATTTTATTTATATAGAAAATTGTGTTAAAATTTTATTTCTATAGAAAATTTTGTCAAAATTTTATTTCTATAGGAAATGTTGTCAAAATTTTATTTCTATAGAAAATTTTGTCAAAATTTTATTTCTATAGAAAATGTTGTCAAAATTTTATTTCTATAGAAAATTTTGTCAACATTTTTTTTATAGAAAATGTTGTCAAAATTTTATTTCTATAGCAAATTTTGTCAAAATTTTATTTCTATAGAAAATTTTGTTAAAATTTTATTTCTATTGAAAATTTTGTCAAAATTTTATTTCTATAGAAAATTTTGTTAAAATTTTATTTCTATTGAAAATTTTGTCAAACTGAATTATAAACGTATTTAATCGGTCTTTTTTAATTTAATATATACCACGTATGGACTTACTTATTATTTAGAAGACGGTGTTAGGAGGGTTTAAGATATCTTGCCATCGGCAAATAATTCGATTGTGGATGGCAGTGTTTAGAAGAAGTTTCTACGCAATCCATGATGGAGGGTACATAAGCTTCGGCCTGGCGGAACTTACGGCCGTATATACTTGTTTTTTTTTTATTCAAAGTTTTATTCCTACACGCACAGAAAAACCATGTTTGGACATGGTTGCCGCATCCATTTTATGCTTATCTAGAGCATGTAATTGCCGCGAAAACCATGTATTTTGTCTTTGTAAAAATAGTTTTCGAGCGGAGAAAAATGTATGGTGGCAATAAGCATTTGAATGGTTCTCAAATACCGCAAACATGTTCTATCATTTAAATGATAGAATTTGAGACCATTAAATGGTCGGGAAAATCATGTACCTGACCATTCAATTTTTTTTACTTTTTTACAGGGAAAAAAGTATTTTTATAGTTTAACTATAGACATGTCTAGAACCATTACATGGCCATAAAGACCATTTACATTTTTTTCGTGACCATTTAATTTTTTAACTTGTTTGCAGCGAAGAGAATTTTATAAAAACATTGATTGGTACACACGATTTTCATTTTACGCGTCAGTCGTGTGTTGATTGTTTTTTGGAATGGACGGAGAATACGGATTTACTGTGTTTTGTGTTAATTTATTTATTCAGAAGTGGCACGTGGTTTTATGTGAACACAAAAAGGGAAAGAGTAATTGAAATGTAAATGTTCCTGTTTTTTGTTATGCATTTTGCTATATGGATAATTTATTTTTATTTGCAGTTACATGATGTCTGCGTTTGTACATTTGATGGGCACGATGTAAATATTAAATAATTACTTATTGTTGAAATTGAAATAAAATAGGGTGTGTAAAAATATATGATGTTTGCTTGAACGGCATTATAAATACAAATAAACAATGAATTAGTTTATAAATAAATAAAAACAAACAAATAAAGTTAATTTTGTGTTTTCTTTTCTCAAGTGGCGTCCTTTTTTCGACGATGAAAAAAGTTTTTTCATAAAGATGAAAACATTTTAGGTTGTGACCATGTTCTTTTAACTAGGAGAAAAACATTTTTAATGAATACCATAACATTTTAAATCGTGACCATTGTCTTTTCATTCAAACAAAATTCTTTTTATCAATATAATAACATTTTAGATGAGGACAATTACATTTTTCTTAGAACCATGTTCACTGAGCCAACATGGTTGCAGGTTAAAATGTTACATAGTCGCCGCAAAAATAGCTCCTATCATATTATTTTGCTCTTCGAATATGATTGTGAAAATCATGTTTCTTCTCTGCGTGTACAAAAGAATTTGTCCAATTTTTTCATTTGGAAATTTTAACAAAAATTTCTATAGTAATGAACATTTTCCATGGAAAAGAAAATTGCAACCGAACTTTTGAAAAAATATTCGATATAAATAATTGAAATGAGTAGATCGTCCAATAAAGGGAACTAATGAGGATGTGGATATCCGAAACAGCTGTCTTCCCAACCATTTTGGACAACATTTTTTGCTCTTCCATAACATCATAAAAAATGAGTAATGATAGGCTCATATATATGAGCCATAATATCATTACATGTATGTTACTAGAGTACAATAATGTACTTCAATGCATTTTGAAATAAAATGTTGACAAAATTTTCCATAGAAATAAAATTTTGAAAAAACTTCTATAGAAATAAAATTTTGACAAAATTTTCTATAGAAAGAAAATTTCGACAAAAGTTTCTATAGAAATAAATTTTAAAATTTTCTATAGAAATAGAATTTGGACAAAATTTTCTATAGAAATACAATTTTGACTAAATTTTCTTTAGAAATAAAATTTTGACTAAATTTTCTATAGAAATAAAATTTGGACAAAATTTTCTATAGAAATAAAATGTTGACTAAATTTTCTTTAGAAATAAAATTTTGTCTAAATTTTTATAGAAATAAAATTTTGACAAAATTTTCTTTAGAAATAAAATTTGGACAAAATTTTCTTTAGAAATAAAATTTGGATAACATTTTCGATAAATTCAAAATTTTCTATAAAAACATTTCTTTCTAAAATTTTATCAACAACTTCAAAATAAAATTTTTTTATGTGGTAGATTTTTGATAAAATTTTGGTACCTGAGCAAATGTGGCCAAAATACGCACATTTTCCTTGAAAAATCGCCACTGCAAAAACAAAAACTTTTAAATAATGAATAAAATTTTCCTATACATCTAATAACTCTCGACCGATAAAACGTAAAGACACTTGTGCGAAATTAAATAAAAATTGTTTAAGATTTCAATATTTCCCATATTTCTTTACTAACATTGGCTCCGCCTCATGGCATTAGCCGATTTAAATTTGAAGTCTAAATATTTTCTAAGAAGTCATAAAATATTTTGTCTAAATCGGAACAGATTTAAATAAATGTATATGGGACCATAAATCCAACAAAATTTAAGGAAATAAAAAATGTTGATTAAGTCATTTTGCATTTACCGTAATGGTGTCTAGCATAATAATAGCCACTGGGGTTCAAAATACCATCAGCTTCTTTGAGTCACTTGATGGGTTGGGGCTACACTTCAATCTGTTTACACTCTGGATTGGAACATTCATCAGTTTTCTTCTTCGTTTATTTCTTTTGTTTTTGCTGCGTTGCATTTTATGGATCAATTATTTTTAGCAGCTACTACTCAATGTCTTAATTGTTCAACAATATCACATCTGCCACCATTCATCGATGGTGTTTGTTTAAAAAAAAAATAACTGCAACATCAACATTAATAAAAATTTAATTTAGTTCAGATTTGAGTTTACATCAAAACAGAAGCAATATGAAAATCTTTCCAGTTCAGTTGGTGGTGGCCGTTGGTTTTATTTTGATTATGGCTAAAGGTAACTCGAGAGGTAATGTTTGTTTTTTTTTTTTTTGGTTATTTCTATTCGTTTCATCTAAGGTATCAATTCCCAATGGACCCACCAGGATCAGGCGAAATGGTATGACAATTATCCGGAATGCAGTTTGCGCCAGCAGTCTCCCATTGAAATTAATGACAATGAAGTAAGTGAAGTAGGTAGGAAATTCATTGGAAGAAAATCTAAATGTTTTCCAATATTGTCATTATACTATGACAATTCGAGAATAATTTTTCTGGCTTTCGAAATCGTTCAATAATTTAATAATTATAGTCTGATTTTTTTTTTGTGAGGGTGATTACACTATGCAACAAAATATACACCCAGAGAAGGAATATGATCAACTCAAACATGTTTTAAGAGCACCATGTTACTTTTTCACAGCGACCATTTAGCATCGCACAGATATTCTTTTCTCGTCAAACATAACATGCTTTCCGAAATCAGATACAAAATTTCCGAGAAAAGAACATGGTTTCGACAAACATGCTACATGTCTTCCGGGAAAAGTAACATTTTGCTCTTGGAACATGGTTGGGGTCATCGTATTACTTCTCTGCGTGTATAAAGTCCAATTACCCTGTGTCCCAAAAATACCTCTAGAACGCAAATTTTAGGCAAATCGTATAAAAATTGCCGTTTCTAGAAGGCCAATCCGGAGATCGGGCTGCACCAAAATATGGACCGATACACATAATCTTCCCCGCACATTTGTTTATGAACCCAAAATATCTTCAGAATTTGAATTTCAGGCAAATCAAATAAAAATTCGAATATCTCGATGCTCAAAAAGCACAGTTGCCACAGTTAGTAGAATTCTATAAAAAAGGTAGATGTTTTACCGTTTGGTAGATTGGAAGAATTCTTAATGTTTTGGTAGATTTTATAACATATTCCTTTCAAACTTTCAGAGTTACTTCAATTTTGTATAGAAATAAAATTTTGAGAAAATTTTCTATAGAAATGAAATATTAACATTTTTTTGATATTTTTACAATTTTGGCGAAATTTTCTACAAAAATTAAAATTTTTGCAAAATTAAAAAATTTGGCAAAATTTGCTATAGAAAAAACATTTTTACAAAATTTTCCTTAGAAATAAAATTTTGGCAAAATTTTTGACACAATTCTCAATAGAAATAAAATTTGGACAACATTTTCTGTAGAAATAAAATGTTTGCAAAATATTCTATTAAAATAAAATTGATGAAAAAATTTAAATAGAAATAACATTTTGACAAAATTTTCCATAGAAATAAAATTTTGTCAAAATAAAATTTTCTAGATAAAAAAATTGTTGGCATATTTTTCTAGAGATGTAAAATGTTGTCAAAATCCTCTATAGAAATAAAATTAAGACAAAATTTCCTACACAAATAAAATGTTAAAAAAAATTGTATAAAAATAAAATGTTGACAAACTTTTCCATAGTAATAAAATGTTGGCAAAATTGTGTATAGAAATAGAATTTAGGCAACATTGTCTATAGAAATAAAATTCTGGCAAACTTTTGTATAGAAATAAAATTTTGACAAAGTTTTCTATAGAAATAAACTTTTGACAAAACACTCTATAGAAATAAAATTTACACAAAATTTTCTACACAAATAAAATGTTTAAAAAATTTTGTACAAAAATAAAATTTTGACAAAATTTCCTACAGAAATAAAGTTTTGACAAACTTTTCTATAGAAATTAAATTTTGACAAAATTTACATAGAAATAAAATTTTGGCAAAATTTTCTTTGAATCTAAAATTTTGGTAAAATTTTCTATAGCAATAGAATTTGCACAAAGTTTTCTATAGAAATAAAATCTTGAGAAAAATTGCCATAGAAATAAAATACTGTCAAAGCTGTCTATAGAAGTTGTTGAAAGTTGTCTATAGAAATTTTGACAAAATTTGCTATAGAAATAAAATTTTGAAAAATTTTTCATAGAAATAAAATTTTGAAAAATTTTTCATAGAAATAAAATTTTGGCAAAATTTTCTAGAGATCTAAAATTTTGGAAAAATTTTGGCAAAATTGTCCATAGAAATAAAACATTTCTATAGAAATAAAATTTTGACAAAGTTTTCTAGAGAAATAAAATTTTGACAAAATTTTCTATAGAAATAACATTTGGGCAAAATTTTCTGTGAAAATAAAATGTTTGCAAAATATTCTATAAAAATAAAAAGAAATGAAAAAATTTCCATAAAAAATCATATTTTGACAAAAATTTTCCATAGAAATATAAATTTGTCAAAATAAAATTTTCTAGATAAATAAATTGTTGGCAAATTTTTCTAGAGATCTAAAATGTTGACAAAATTTTCTACACAAATAAAATGTTTAAAATAT
Source organism: Haematobia irritans (assembly GCF_050003625.1). NCBI lineage: Eukaryota > Metazoa > Arthropoda > Insecta > Diptera > Muscidae > Haematobia > Haematobia irritans. Next base: position 251,522,868 of record NC_134397.1, on the reverse strand, counting down.
TTTGTATAAAAATAAAATTTTGACAAATTTTTCTACATAAATAAAATTTTGACAAACTTTTTCATAGAAATAAAATTTTGGCAAAACTCTCTACAGAACCAATATGTTGGCAAAATTGTCTATAGGAATAGAATTTTGGGAAAATTGTCTATAGAAATAAAATTCTGGCAAACTTTTGAATAGAAATAAAATTTTGACAAAGCTTTCTATAGAAATAAAATGTTGACAAAATTTTCTACACAAATAAAATGTTTAAAAAATTTTGTACAAGGATAAAATTTTAACAAAATTTTCTACAGAAATAAAATTTTGACAAATTTTTCTATAGAAATAAAATTTTGACAAAATTTTCTATAGATCTAAAATTTTGGTAAAATATTCTAGAGAAATAGAATTTGCACAAAATTTTCTATAGAAATAAAATTTTGAGAAAAATTGCCATAGAAATAAAATCCTGTCAAAGCTGTCTATAGAAGTTGTTGAAAGTTGCCTATAGAAATTTTGACAAAATTTGCTATAGAAATAAAATGTTGACAAATTTTTCCATAGAAGTCAAATGTTGGCAAAATTGTCTATAGAAACAGAATTTTGGCAAAATTGTCTATAGAAATAGAATTTTGACAAAATTGTCCATAGAAATAAAACTTTGGCAAACGTTTCTATAGAAATAAAATTTTGACAAAGTTTTCTAGAGAAATAAAATTTTGACAAAATTCTCTATAGAAATAAAATTTGGACAAAATTTCTGTTTTCCATAGAAATAACATTTTGACAAAATTTTCCACATAAAGAAACATTTGTCAAAATACAATTTTCTAGATACCATATCACATCCGTCAAATGTGTTGGGGACTATTTATAAAGGTTTGTCCCAAATACACACATTTAAATATCACTCGATCTGGACAGAATTTGATAGACTTTTACAAAGTCTATAGACTCAAAATTTAAGTCGGCTAATGCACTAGGGTCGAACACAATTTTAGTAAAAACCAGTAAGGAAAGTCTAAAGTCGGGCGGGGCCGACTATATTATACCCTGCACCACTTTGTAGATCTAAATTTTCGATACCATATCACATCCGTCAAATGTGTTGGGGCTATATATAAAGGTTTGTCCCAAATACATACATTTAAATATCACTCGATCTGGACAGAATTTGATAGACTTCTACAAAATCTATAGACTCAAAATTTAAGTTGGCTAATGCACTAGGGTGGAACACAATGTTAGTAAAAAAAATATGGGAAACATTTAAATCTGGAGCAATTTTAAGAAAACTTCGCAAAAGTTTATTTATGATTTATCGCTCGATATATATGCATTAGAAGTTAAGGAAAAATAGAGTCATTTTTACAACTTTTCGACTAAACAGTGGCGATTTTACATGGAAAATGTTGGTATTTTGACCATTTTTGTCGAAATCAGAAAAACATATATATGGGAGCTATATCTAAATCTGAACCGATTTCAACCAAATTTGGCACGCATAGCAACAATGCTAATTCAACCCCTTGTGCAAAATTTCAACTAAATCGGAGTTAAAAATTGGCCTCTATGGTCATATGAGTGTAAATCGGGCGAAAGCTATATATGGGAGCTATATCTAAATCTGAACCGATTTCAACCAAGTTTGGCACGCATAGCAACAATGCTAATTCAACCCCTTGTGCAAAATTTCAACTAAATCGGAGTTAAAAATTGGCCTCTATGGTCATATGAGTGTAAATCGGGCGAAAGCTATATATGGGAGCTATATCTAAATCTGAACCGATTTGGCTGATATTTTGCAAGTTTTTCGAGACTCATAAAATATTCGGATGCACGGAATTTGAGGAAGATCGGTTGATATACACGCCAATTATGACCAGATCGGTGAAAAATATATATGGCAGCTATATCTAAATCTGAACCGATTTTTTCCAAAATCAATAAGGATCGTCTTTGAGCCGAAACAGGACCCTGTACCAAATTTTAGGACAATCGGACTCAAACTGCGAGCTGTACTTTGCACACAAAAATACATCAACAGACAGACAGACGGACAGACAGACGGACATCGCTAAATCGACTCAGAATTTTATTCTAAGCCGATCCGTATACTAAAAGGTTGGTCTATGATTACTCCTTCTTGGCGATACATACAAATGCACAAACTTATTATACCCTCTACCACAGTAGTGGTGAAGGGTATAAATATAGGAAACATTTAAATCTGAAGCAATTTTAAGGAAACTTCGCAAAAGTTTATTTATGATTTATCGTTCGATATATATGTATTAGAAGTTTAGGAAAAATAGAGTCATTTTTACAACTTTTCGACTAAACAGTGGCGATTTCACAAGGAAAATGTTGGTATTTTGACCATTTTTGTCGAAATCAGAAAAACATATATATGGGAGCTATATCTAAATCTGAACCAATTTCAACCAAATTTGGCACGCATAGCAACAATGCTAATTCTACTCTCTGTGCAAAATTTCAACTAAATCGGAGTTAAAAATTGGCCTCTGTGGTCATATGAGTGTAAATCGGGCGAAAGCTATATATGGGAGATATATCTAAATCTGAACCGATTTCAACCAAATTTGACACGCATAGCAACAATGCTAATTCTACTCCCTGTGCAAAATTTCAATTAAATCGTAGCAAAAAATTGGCCTCTGTGGTCATATGGGTGTGAATCGGGCGAAAGCTATATGGGAGCTATATCTAAATCTGAACCGATTTCAACCAAATTTGGCACACATAGCTACAATACTAATTCTACTTCCTGTGCAAAATTTCAACGAATTCGGAGCAAAAAGTTGGCCTCTGTGGCCATTTGAGTGTAAATCGGGCGAAAACTATATATGGGAGCTATATCTAAATCTGAACCGATTTCAACCAAATTTGACACGCATAGCTATAATGCTAATTCTACTCCCTGTGCAAAATTTCAACTAAATCGGAGCAAAAAATTGGCCTCTGTGGGCAAATGAGTGCAAATCGGGCGAAAGCTATATATGTGAGCTATATCTAACTCTGAACCGAATGTACGGAATTTGAGGAAGATCGGACATCGCTAAATCGACTCAGAATTTAATTCTAAGACGATCGGCATACTAAACGATGGGTCTCAGACTTTCCCTTCTTGGCGTTACATACAAATGCACAAACTTATTAGACCCTGTACCACAGTAGTGGTGAAGGGTATAAATATGGGAAACATTTAAATCTGAAGCAATTTTAAGGAAACTTCGCAAAAGTTTATTTATGATTTATCGCTCGGTATATGTGTATTAGAAGTTTAGGAAAAATAAAGTCATTTTTACAACATTTCGACTAAGCAGTGGCGATTTAACTAGGAAAATGTTGGTATTTTGACCATTTTTGTCGAAATCAGAAAAACATATATATGGGGACTATATCTAAATCTGAACCAATTTCAATCAAATTTGGCACGCATAGCTACAATGCTAATTCTACTTCTTGTGCAAAATTTCAACTAAATCGGAGTTAAAAATTGGCCTCTGTGGTCATATGAGTGTAAATCGGGCGAAAGCCATATATGGGAGATATATCTAAATCGTAACCGATTTCAATAATATTTGGCACACTTGACTATAGTACTAATTGTTCTTCTTGTGCAAAATTTTAAGCAAATTAGGAAAAAAGTCTGACTTCTGGGGCCATATAAGTCCATATCGGGCGACATATATATATGGGAGCTATATCTAAATCTGAACCGATTTCAACCAAATTTGGCACGCATAGCTACAATGCTAATTCTACTCCATGTGCAAAATTTCAATCAAATCGGAGTAAAAGATTGGCCACTGTGGTCATATGAGTGTAAATCGGGCGAACGATATATATGGGAGCTATATCTAAATCTGAACCGATTTCAATAATATTTGGCACACTTGACTATAGTACTAATTGTTCTTCTTGTGCAAAATTTTAAGCAAATTAGGATAAAAGTCTGACTTCTGGGGCCATATAAGTCCATATCGGCCGAAATATATATATGGGAGCTATATCTAAATCTGAACCGATTTCTTCCAAAATCAATAGGGATCTATTCTGAGCCAAAACACATACTTGTGCCAAATTTGAAGTCGATTGGACAAAAACTGCGACCTAGACTTTGATTACAAAAATGTGTTCACGGACAGACGGACATGGCTATATCGACTCAGGAGTCCACCCTGAGCATTTTTGCCAAAGACACCATGTGTCTATCTCGTCTCCTTCTGGGTGTTGCAAACATATGCACTAACTTATAATACCCTGTTCCACAGTGTGGCGCAAAAAATGCAAAAAAATGTATTTATTAATCTGGGCTCCTTATATACGAAACACTTGATTTAAAACACTTGCTAATGTTTGCTCAGCACCAACAACAACTAAATATTGCTTTTATTTCGTAGTTAAATAAAATAATTTCAATTTTACTCACAGCCAATTTTGTTTTTTCTTTAGGTTATTAAAGCCTACTTCATGTTACCAATAAAATTTCAGCATTATAGTACACCATGCCCTAAGGCAGCTCGCCTTACGAATACTGGCCACACAGTGGAAACAGTTCTCTCCACTGAATGCCCAAAGCCCCAGATAACCGGAGGCCCATTGCTTCATGGCAACAGTTATGAAGTTGAAGGATTTCATTTCCACTGGGGTTCACAAAATATGCATGGCTCCGAGCATATTGTAAATGGCAAACGTTATTCCATGGAAGCGCATATTGTACATCGAAATGTCAAATATCCCACGGTAGAAGAGGCCCGAAAGCACTCAGATGGTTTGGCTGTATTGGCCATTTTCTATGAAGTTCAGGTGAGGTCATTGTTTAATCACAAAATCATTATTGGCCATTATTATTTATTCCCTAGAAGAATTCCAACAGAGGCCTTGTGGGATTAAAACGTTTCGTTAAGGCTTTGAACGAGGTGAAGAGATTTAATTCCACCACAAAATTAAGAGATTTTCGTTTGACTGACCTAATGGGCGATATCAAAACAAATCAATTTTATACCTATCAAGGCTCACTGACAACTCCACCATGTTCACAGGCTGTCACCTGGATTATATTTCCCAAAGTTTTGCATATAAATCTAACTCAAATGAAACCATTTCGTCAACTCTCTAATGCACGAGGAGGAGCTCTTGTCAATAATTATCGTTTTCTACAACCTAAGGGAAGGAGGGACATTTATCTCAGACTTGATAATTTGACTATGGTCATAAACGATGAAATGCCACCAAGACCTACGCCAGGACCATACGATGATTATGAAATACGATATGATTGGTGAAATTTACAATTTTTTGCAAAACAAATGCTGAGTAAATTATTTCTTATATGTTTTTGGAAATAAAATTGTTATATGAAATAAAAATTCTGATTCCTGCTAATAATTTATTTTTATTTGCAAGATCTTTTCTATAGAAATAAAATTTTGACAAAATTTTCTATAGAAATAAAATTTTGACAAAATTTTTTATAGAAATATAATTTTGACAAAATTTTCTATAGAAATATAATTTTGACAAAATTTTCTATAAAAATAAAAAAATTGACAAAATTTTTATAGAAATAAACTTTTGAAAAAATTGATAAACTTTTCCGTAGAAATAAAAAAAATGGCAAAAATTTCTATAGAAATAAAATTTTGAAAAAAATCGTCTATAGAAGTAAAATCTTGACAAACGTTTCTATAGAAAAAAAAATTTGACAAAATTTTCTATGTAAATAAGAGTTTGACAAAACTTTCTATAAAAATAAAATTTTGATAAAAATTTACAAAATTTTCTATAGATATAAAATTTTGACAAATTTGTTATACCCTCCACCATAGGATTGGGGGTATATTAACTATGTCATTCCGTTTGTAACACATCGAAATATTGCTCTAAGACCCCATAAAGTGTATATATTCTGGGTCGTGGTGAAATTCTGAGTCGATCTGAGCATGTCCGTCCGTCCGTCCGTCTGTTGAAATCAAGCTAACTTCCGAACGAAACAAGCTATCGACTTGAAACTTGGCACAAGTAGTTGTTATTTATGTAGGTCGGATGGTATTGCAAATGGGCCATATCGGTCCACTTTTACGTATAGCCCCCAAATTTGGCTTGCAGACCCTCTAAGAGAAGCAAATTTCATCCGATCGGGCTGAAATTTGGTACATGGTGTAAGTATATGGTCTCTAACAACCATGCAAAAAGTGGTCCATATCGGTCCACTTTTACGTATAGACCCCATATAAACGGACCCCCAAATTTGGCTTTCGGAACCTCTAAGAGAAGCAAATTTCATCCAATCCGACTGAAATTTGGTACATTGTGTTAGTATATGGTCTTTAACAACCATGCAAAAATTGGTCCACATCGGCCCATAATTATATAAACCGATCCCCCGATTTGGCTTTCGGAGCCTCTAAGAGAAGCAAATTTCATCAGATCCGGCTGAAATTTGGTATATTGTGTTAGTATATGGTCTTTAACAACCATGCAAAAATTGGTCCACATCGGTCCATAATTATATATAGCCCCCATATAAACCGATCCCCAGATTTGGCTTGCGGAGCCTCTAAGAGAACAAAATTTCATCCGATCAGGCTGAAATTCGGTACATGGTGTTAGTATATGGCCTCTAACAACTATGCAAAAATTGGTCTACATCGGTCAATAATTATATATAGCCTCCATATAACCGATCCCCCGATTTGGCTTGCGGAGCCTCTAAGAGAAGCAAATTTCATCCGATCCGGCTGAAATTTGGTTCATGGTGTTAGTATATGGTCTCTAACAACCATGCAAAAATTGGTCCACATCGGTCCATAATTATATATAGTCCCCATATAAATCGATCCCCCGATTTGGCTTTCGGAACCTCTAAGAGAAGCAAATTTCATCCAATCCGACTGAAATTTGGTACATTGTGTTAGTATATGGTCTTTAACAACCATGCAAAACTTGGTCCATATCGGCCCATAATTATATATAGTCCCCATATAAACCGATCCCCAGATTTGGCTTGCGGAGCCTCTAAGAGAAGCAAATTTCATCCTATCCGGCTGAAATTTTGTACATGGTGTTAGTATATGGTCTCTAATGACCATGCAAAAATTGGTCCACATCGGTGCATAATTATATATAACTCCGATCGCCAGATTTGACCTCCGGAGCCTCTTGGAAGACCAAAATTCATCTGATTCAGTTGATATTTGGTACGTGGTGTTAATATATGGCCTCAAACACCCATGTACAAATTGGTCGAAATCGATCCATAATTATGTATAGCCCCCATATAAACCGATCCCCAGATTTGACCTCCGGAGCCCCTTGGAAGAGCAAAATTCATCGGATTCGGTTGAAATTTGGTACGTGATGTTAGTATATGGTATCCAACAACCATGCATGAATTCGTCCATATCAGTCCATAATTATATATAGCCCCCATATAAAAAGATCCCCAGATTTGAGCTCCGGTGCCTTGTGGAGAAGCAAACTTCATCCGATCTGGTTGAAATTTTGTACGTGGTGGTAGTATATGATATTTAACAGCCATGCCAAAAGTGGTCCATATCAGTCTATAATCATATATAGCCCCCATATAAACCGATCCCGAGATTTGGTTTTGGAGCCTTTTGGAGGAGTAAATTTTCTTCGAGTCAGTTGAAGTTTGGTACATTGTGCTACGATATAGCCGTTAACAACCACGCCTAACTAGGTCCATATCGGTCTAAAGTTATATATAGCCCTCAGATAAATCGATCCCCAATCACACAAAAATTGGTCCATATCAAGTTCATAATTGTATATAGTCCCGATATAAGCGACCCCCATATTTCAATTCTTGCTCCCTACGTACCGTGCTAAAGTCCATATCGATTCGTAATTATTTGTAGACTTACATACCTTTTTGTCTAATATATACCACGTGTGGACTAACTCACAATTTAGAAAACGATTTAAGATACCACAACCCAAGTAATTCGATTGTGTATAACAGTCTTTCGTAGAAGTTTCTACGCAATCCATGGTGGAGGGTGCATAAGATTCGGCCTGGCCGAACTTACGGCCGTTTATACTTGTTTATAGAAATAAAATTTGTCGTTTTGCTTTGTTATTGTTGTTTTTTTTCCTTTAATCATTGTTGTTATTTTGATTTCATCTTAAAACCATGCATTGACTAAACTACAAGTGTAGCTTAACCAACAAAGGAAAAGAATGTTTGTCAAATTTATTTGGACAAAGCCCTATATATACATATAAATTACCACATTCCTCATCAGCATCCTCTACTTGCAGCAAAACTATCAACCAATTATCAGAATAAATCCAAAATTTTCACAAAATTTTCTATATAACTAAATTTTTTACGAAATTTTCTACGCAAATAAGAGTTTCACAAAACTTTGTATAGAAATAAAATTTTGATAAACATTTCTATAGAAAAAAAAATTGACAAAATTTTCTATTGAAATAAACTTTTGAAAAAACTTCTATAGAAATAAAATTTTGACAATTTTTTTTTATAAAAATAAAATTTTGACAAAATTTTCTGCAGAAATAACATTTTGACAAAATTTTCAATAAGAAGAAAATTTTGACAAATTTTTCTATAGAAATAAAATTTTGACAAAATTTTCTGTAGAAATAAAATTTTGACTAAATTTTCTATATAAATAAAGTTTTGACACATTTCCAATGGAAATAAAATGTTGACAACATTTTCTATATAAATATCATTTTGACAAAATTTTCAATAGAAATAGAATTTTGACAAAGTTTTCAATAGAAATAAAATGTTGACAAAATTTTCTGTAGAAAAAAGATTTTGACAAAAAATTTGTACAGAAATAAAATTTTGGCAAAACTTTTTGCAGAAATATAATTTTGATCAAATTTTCTATAGAAATAAACTTTTGACAAAATTTTCTATAGAAATAAAGATTTGAAAAAAAAATCCTAAAGAAAATGTTAAAAAATGTTCTATAGAAATAAAATATTGACAAAAAAATGCTAGAGAAATAAAATCTTAAAAACAAATCTAGAAAAAGAAATTTTGACAAAATTTTTTACAGAACTAAAATTGTAACAAAGTTTTCTATAGAAATAAAATTTTGACAAAATTGTCTACAGAAATAAAATATTTAAAAAAAAAAAAAATTATGGAAAAAAAATTTAAAAATTTATGTAGAAATAAAATTTTGAAAAAAATTTTCTATATAAATAAAATTTTGACAAAATTTTCTTCAGAAATAAAAGTTTGAAAAAATTTTCTATAGAAATAAAAAAAAAATTCTATAGATTTAATATTTGGACAAAATTTTCCATAGATATAATAATTGGATAAAATTTTCTATAGATATAAAATTTTGACAAAATTTTCTATAAAAAAAATCTTGACAAAATTTTCTATAACAAATAAATGTTAAAAAAAATTTTGACATAATTTTCTATAGACATAAAATTTTGACCAAATTTTGTATAGAAAAAAAATTTTAAAAACTTTCTTTGGAAATTAAATTTTGATAAACAAAATTTTGACAAATTTTTCTATAGAAATAAAATGTTGACAAAATTTTCTATACAAATAAAATTTTTAAGAAATTTTCTATGCAAATAAGAGTTTGACAAAACTTTCTATAGAAATAAACTGTTGATAAAGTTTTCTATAGAAATAAAAAAACAAGTATATACGGCCGTAAGTTCGGCCAGGCCGAAGCTTATGTACCCTCCATCATGGATTGCGTAGAAACTTCATCTAAACACTGCCATCCACAATCGAATTCCTTAAGTTGCGGTAACGCTTGCCGATGGCAAGGTATCTTAAAACCTCCTAACACCATCTTCTAAATTGTATGTAAGTCCATACGTGGTATATATTAAATCAAAAAAGATCGATCCAATACGTATATAATTCAGTTTGACAAAGTGGATATAAAATTTTGACAAAATTTTCTATAGAAATAAAATTTTAACAATTCTGGCACGGTTGTTAAAGATCATATAGTAACACCATGTTCCGAATTACAACCGGATTGAATGAAATTTGCTTCTCTTGGAGACTTCGCAAGCCAAATCTGGGGATCGGTTTATATGGGGGCTATATATAATTATGAACCGATGTGGACCAATTTTTGCATGGTTGTTAGAGACCATATACCAATATCATGTACCAAACTTCAGGCGGATCGGATGAAATTTGCTTCTCTTTGAGGCTCCGCAACCCAAATCAGGGGATCGGTTTATATGGGCGAAATATATAATTAAGGACCGATGTGGACCAATTTTTGCACGGTTGTTAGAGACCATATACCAATACCATGTACCAAATTTCAGCCGGATCGTATGCAATTTGCTTCTCTTTGAGGCTTCGCAAGCCAAATCTGGAGATCGGTTTAAATGGGGTCTATATATAATTAAGGACCGATGTGGACCAATTTTTGCATGATTGTTAGAGACCATATACCAACACCATGTCCCAAATTTCAGCAGGATCGGATGAAATATGCTTCTCTTAGAGGCTCCACAATCCAAATCTGGGGATCGGTTTATATGGGGGCTGTATATAATTAAGGACCGATATGGACCACTTTTTGCATGGTTGTTAGAGATCATATACCTACATCATGTACCAAATTTCAGCCGGATCGGATGAAATTTTCTTCTCTTTGAGGCTCCGCAAGCCAAATTTGGGGATCGCTTTATATGGGGGCTATATATAATTATGGACCGATGTGGACCAATTTTTGCATGGTTGTTAGAGACCATATACCAACACCATGTACCAAATTTCAGCCGGATCGGATGAAATATGCTTCTCTTAGAGGCTCCACAAGTCAAATCTGGGCATCGGTTTATATGGGGGCTATATATAATCATGGACCGATGTGGACCAATTTTTGCATGGTTGTTAGAGACCATATGCAAACACCATATACCAAATTTCAGCCGGATCGGGTGAAATATGCTTCTGTTAGAGGCTCCACAAGCCAAATCCTAGGGTCCCTTTATATGGGGGCTATACGTAAAAGTGGACCGATATGGCCCATTTTCAATACCATCCGACCTACATTGATAACAACTACTTGTGCCAAGTTTCAAGTCGATAGCTTGTTTCGTTCGGAAGTTAGCGTGATTTCAACAGTCGGACGGACGGACGGACGGACGGACATGCTTAGATCGACTCAGAATTTCACCACGACCCAGAATATATATACTTTATGGGGTCTTAGAGCAATATTTCGATGTGTTACAAACGGAATGACAAAGTTAATATACCCCCATCCTATGATGGAGGGTATAAAAAAATTATAGAAATTCACATTTTGACAAAATAGAAATAAAATTTTCTGTAGATATATAATTTTGACAAATTTTTCCATAGAAATAAAATTTTGAAAAAATTTTGTATAGAAATATAATTTTAAAAAATTTTTCTATAAAATTTTGACAAAATTTTCTATAGAAATAAAATTTTGACAAAAAATTTTGTATAGAAATAAAATTTTAACAAAATTTTCTATAGAAATAAAATTTTGACAAAAAATTTTGTATAGAAATAAAAATTTCGCAAAATTTTCTATAGAAATATAATTTTGATAAATTTTTCTATAGAAATAAAATTTTGACAAAATTTTGTATAGAAATATAATTTTGAAAATTTTTTCTATAGAAATAAAATGTTCACAAAATTTTCTATAGAAATAACATTTTTACAAAATTTTCTATAGAAATATAATTTTGACGAAATTTTATGCAAATAAGAGTTTGACAAAATAACATATATTCGGTCCAGCCCGACTTTAGACTTCATGTACTTGTGTTTTCTTAGTTCCTCATAAATTTTCTTTGGCCCTTTATGGCAATTCCATCAAAGTTGTTTGCATTGTCACACAAATGCTAGTTACCATTTTATTATCGCTGTCAAATGCTGCAGATATTTGCGTTTTTATGTTGATTTCCTTCATTGTTTCAATTTCCTATTGGTTTTCAGAGCATTTCCTTATCATCCATGGAATGTCAACGCTAATAAATGACAACAGCATTGACGGAAGTCTGGTGTGTTTTCTAGCCAAAGTTTTGAAATGTTTACGAATAAAAACACGGAACTTGGTAAATATCTTATTTGACTAGAGATTTTCATGGCAGTCAATTTCAGTGTCAATTTCAATAGAGTACGTTTTTTATTTATTATTTCCTTTTTTCCGTTCATTTCTTTCCTCCTCAATGCAATTGCAATTGGTATCATTCTTGCTCAAATAAAATGCAACAAATCTCAATTCAATGGCACTACCAACATCAGCGTCTCTCAAGCAGGTCATTGAAATGTTCTTTTAATGTTTCGACATTTCAATGGAATTTGATTTGATTTAACTTTTGAATTGAGTGTGCTTCGCTCTTTGCCACATCCTACGACCCACGCGCTCTGCGAGTCAGTCATAAAGTTGGCGATGTGTTTTTGAACGTTTAACGTCAAGTGGCTGTAAAACGAGCGAGAGTATGTTGGCAAGTATGTGCCAATGGAATTGCATACGAATGGAGGTCGAATGTGACGCCGGGTGTCGAACTTGTAAGAAACACAATGAAATTTGGATTAAGTTCTGACAAAATATGTTACTTGAAGCGTTTGTTTTTTCTTCGGCGAAGGGATAACGCTTTATACCCTCCACCATAGGATAGTGAGGAGCTGGTTACGCTAATGCCTGTCATTATAGCCTAAACCTGCAGAGTCGATGACTCATGGATAGAAACTATGCGACTATCAAACACGGTTGCCGAAATAAATCAATCAAAATTTAAAAACAAAGTTTTACAAAAACTCTCCCACATAAATAAATTTTATTTTAAAGCTTTTGATAAAATTTTTGTGGTTTTTGTGGCAGCAACTAGGAAAACTTGCTACTTCTAACAAAACGAAGAACATACCAGCACTGGACTTGTTTTTATATTTAGCCTAAAATGAGATCTAAAATTTTTAAAGATGTTGATTCAAATATTGACTTTATAGAAAATTTTGTCTACTTTTTATTTTTTTTAGAACAAATTGTTAAAATTTTATTTTTATAGAGAAATTGTTTTCTAAAGAAAATTTTGACAAAATTTTATTAAAAAAAAAATTTTGTCAAACTTTTATTACTATGGAAAATTTTGTCAAATTTTATTCTTAGAAAATAATTTTGTCAAAATTTTATTCTTAGACAAAATTTAGTTTTTTTTCTAGAGAAAATTTTGTAAACATTTTATTCCTATCAAAAATTTTGTCGGAATTTTGTTACTAGAAAAAATATTGTCAAATTTTATTCGTAGAAAAAATTTGTTAATTTTTTTTTCTAGAGAAAATTTTGTAAAAATTTTATTCCTATAGAAAATTTTGTCGGAATTTTATTCCTAGGGAAAATTTTGTCAAATTTTATCCTTAGAAAAGAATTTCTTAGTTTTTTTTTCTAGAGAAACTTTTGTAAATATTTTATTCCTATAGCATATTTTGTCGGAATTTTATTCATAGAGAAAATTTTGTCAAAATTTTATTCTTAGACAAAATTTTGTTATTTTTTTTTTGGAGCAAATTTTGTAAACATTTTATTCCTACAGAAAATTTTGTCGGAATTTTATTCATAGAGAAAATTTTATCAAAATTTTATTCTTAAACAAAATTTTGGTATTTTTTCTAGAGAAAATTTTGTAAACATTTTATTCTTAAACAAAATGTTGTTATTTTTTCTAGAGAAAATTTTGTATACATTTTATTTCTATAGAAAATTTCGTCAGAATTTTATTCCTAGAGAAAATTTTGTCAAAGTTTTATTCTTAAACAAAATTTTGTTAGTTTTTTTTTCTAGAGAAAATTTTGTAAAAATTTTATTCCTATAGAAAATTTTGTCGGAATTTTATTCCTATAGAAAATTTTGTCGGAATTTTATTCCTAGAGAAAATTTTGTTAGTTTTTTTCTAGAGAAAATTTTGTAAAAATTTTATTTCTATAGAAAATTTTGTCGGAATTTTATTCCCAGAAAAATTATTGTCAAATTTTATTCTTAGAAAAAAATTTATTAATTTTTTTTTAGAGAAAATTTTGTAAAAATTTTATTCCTATAGAAAATTTTATCGCAATTTTATTCCAAGGGAAATTTTTGTCAAATTTTATCTTTAGAAAAAAATTTCTTAGTTTTTTTTTTCTAGAGAAAATTTTGAAAAAATTTTATTCCTATAGAAAATTTGGTCAGAATTTTATTCCTAGAGAAAATTTAGTCAAAATTTATTTCAAGAGCCAAAATTTTATTCCTATTATTGTGTCAAACTTGTATTGCTATAGAAAATATTGTCACAATTTTATTGCGATAGAATATTTTGTCAACATTTTATTTCAATAGAAAATTTTATCAAAATTTTATTGCAATAGAAAATTTTGTCATAATTTTATTCTTTCAGAAAATGTTGTCAAAATTTTATTCTTTCAGAAAATTTTGTCAAAATTTTATTCTTGGAGAAAATTCCGTCAAAATTTTATTGCAATAGAAAATTTTCCCAGAGGAATTTTTGAAAAAATTTTGTCAACATTTTATTCTTAGAGAAAATTTTGATAAAATTTTGTTACTTTAGAAAAATTTTTGTTAAAATTTTATTTTTAGAAAAATTTTTGTTAAAATTTTATTTCTGTAGAAATATTTGTCAAAATTTTATTTCTAGAGAAAATTTTGTCAAAATTTAATTCGTATAGAAAATTTTGTCAAAATTTTATTGCAATAGAAAATTTTGTCAAAATTTTATTGCAATAGAAAATTTTGTCAAAATATTATTCCTAGAGAAAATTTTGATAAAATTTTATGACTACGGAAAATTTTGTCAACATTTTATTATTAGAAAAAATTTTGTTAAAATTTTATTTCTAGAGAAAATGTTTTCAAAATTATATTTCTATTGACATTTTTTTCAAAATTCTATTTCTAGTGAAAATTTTTTCAAAATTATATTTCTAGAGAAAATTTGTCAAAATGTTATTCCTACACAAAATTTTGCCAAAATTTTATTCCTAGAGAATATTTTGTGAAAATGGTGGAGTTACAAATTTGTTCAAGATTTTATTCCTAAAATGTTGTCAAAATTTTATCAATAGAGAAAATTTTGTCAAAATTCTTAAAGAAAATGTTGTCAACATTGTATTATGTCAAAATTTTATTTCTATAGAATATTTTGTCAAAATTTTAGTCCTAGAGAAAATTTTGTCAAAATTTTATTCCTAGAGAAAATTTTATAAAAAACGTATTCCTAGAGAAAATTGTGTCAACATTTTATTCCTATAGAAAATTTTGTCAACATTGAATTTTGTCAAAATTTTATGTCTATAGAATATTTTTATTTTAATTTTAGAAAATTTGGTCAAAATTTTATTCTTCGAGAAAATTTTATCAAAATTTTATTGCTATAGAAAATTTTGTCAAAATTTTATTCCTACAGAAAATGTTGTCAAAATTTTATTCGTAGAGAAAATTGTATCGAAAATTTATTCCAAGAGAAAATTATTCCTATAAAAATATTGCAATAGAAAATTTTGTCATAATTTTATTCTTTCAGAAAATTTTGTCAAAATTTTATTCTTTCAGAAAATTTTGTCAAAATTTTATTCTTTCAGAAAATTTTGTCAAAATTTTATTGCAATAGAAAACTTTCCCAGTGGAATTTTTGAAAAAATTTTGTCAACATTTTATTCTTAGAGAAAATTTGTGACTTTAGAAAATGTTAACAAATTTTATTTTTAGAAAAATTTTTGTTAAAATTTTATTTCTGTAGAAATATTTGTCAAAATTTTATTTTTAGAGAAAATTTTGTCAAAATTTAATTCGTATAGAAAATTTTGTCAAAATTTTATTGCAATAGAAAATTTTGTCAAAATATTATTCCTAAGGAAAATTTTGATAAAATTTTATGACTATGGAAAATTTTGTCAACATTTTATTATTAGAAAAAATTTTGTTAAAATTTTATTTCTAGAGAAAATGTTTTCAAAATTATATTTCTAGAGAAATTTTTTTCAATATTCTATTTCTAGTGAAAATTTTTTCAAAATTATATTTCTAGAGAAAATTCGTCAAAATGTTATTCCTACACAAAATTTTGCCAAAATTTTATTCCTAGAGAATATTTTGTGAAAATGGTGGAGTTATAAATTTGTTCAAGATTTTATTCCTAAAATGTTGTCAAAATTTTATCCCTAGAGAAAATTTTGTCAAAATTCTTAAAGAAAATGTTGTCAACATTGTATTATGTCAAAATTTTATTTCTATAGAATATTTTGTCAAAATTTTAGTCCTAGAGAAAATTTTGTCAAAATTTTATTCCCAGAGAAAATTTTATAAAAAACGTATTCCTAGAGAAAATTGTGTCAACATTTTATTCCTATAGAAAATTTTGTCAACATTGAATTTTGTCAAAATTTTATGTCTATAGAATATTTTTATTTTAATTTTAGAAAATTTGGTCAAAATTTTATTCTTCGAGAAACTTTTATCAAAATTTTATTGCTATAGAAAATTTTGTCAAAATGTTATTCGTAGAGAAAATTGTATCAAAAATTTATTCCTAGAGAAAATTGTGTCAAAATTTTTTTGCTATAAAATTATTTGTCAAAATGTTATTCTTAGAGAAAATTTTGCAAATTTTCCAGAGATATAAATTTTGACAAAATTTTCTATAGAAATAAAATTTTGACAAAATTTTCTATAGAAATAAAATTTTCTATAGAAATAAAATTTTGACAAATTTTTCTACAGTAATAAAAATTTGAGTTTTTCTTCCACAGGTATACGTTTTGACAAAATGTTCAATAGAAATAAAATTTTGACAAAATTTTTTTTAGTAATAAAATTTTGACAAAATTTTCTTTAGAAATAAAATTTTGACAAAATTTTCTAGAAAAATAAAAATTTGAGTACATTTTTCAGAGATATAAATTTTGACAAAATTTTCTACAAGAATAAACATTTGAGTTTTTTTTTCCACAGGCATAAATTTTGACAAAATGTTCAATAGAAATAAAATTTTGACAAAATTTTCTACAGAAATAAAATTTTGACAAAATTTTCTTTAGAAATAAAATTTTGACAAAATTTTCTAGAAAAATAAAAATTTGAGTAAATTTTTCAGAGATATAAATTTTGACAAAATTTTCTATAGAAATAAAATTATGGCAAAATAAGATTTTTTTGTTTGGTTTTTTTCGTAAAATTTTCTCCAAATTTCGGTCGATTATTTAATCAGATACAGTTGAACTTTGATACGTGAATTCAATATATGGCATCTAACTACCATAAAAAAATTAGTCTAGATCGGCCCATAATTATATATAGCCAGTACCTATTGTTTTCTCAATAGAAGTTTTAAACTTAGAAATTTTAACGTAGCAGTTGAACCGATATTCTATCAAGTACCTTTTCCAAGGAAATTGTTTTATTTAATCATCGATGATGGCTATTTAAAATTCGGTTTGACCGAATTTACGGTAGCTAATATTTGTTTCTTCTCTTTTTGGCCAAGAAGTTTACATCAAATGTTTAATTTTTTTTTTGAACTTTACTGCTATTGCCCTGCTATTGAAAAACACTTTATTCTAAGAACGAAAATGGTTACTTTGACCGGTACAATGCGAACAGCAGCGAATTGCACTATCGAAAGTTTAAAGCATTCAATGAACTGGCATTACCTCTTGAACTTTTACGAAAATCAAGCTAATGCAGCAAGATTTATATGGGAGATTATAAAATGTACACATATGGTCCCAGAGAGTTGGGGTGGGGGTGAATGTTATACAAAAATTTCCCTCGAGTAGCGAATAAATAGCATCACAAATGGCAGAGAATTTACTTCGTATGGTACATGTTCAATATTTGGCAATGAATGCAATTTTTTCTGTATTGCGTGAGCTTAGCGCGAACAAAATTTATGACCTATTCCAGAGCAATGTAATGGAATTTTTATCATCAATTTATTCAAAAGTACGAATAAATGAGAGAAGGGGCATTACACAAGAGAGAAACCTAAATGTGTGTTTTGTTTTATTAAAATTGTAAACTGCAGTTTTGTGCTATTAGAAATTAATGTACAACAAATATTTACGGCCGTAAGTTCGACCAGGCCGAAGCTTATGTACCCTCCACCATGGATTGCGTAGAAACTTGTACTGAAGACTGTCATCCACAATCGAATTACTTGGGTTGTGGTACCTTACAACTTCTTAACATCGTTTTCTAAATTGTGTGTTAGTCCATACGTGGTATATATTAGACAAAAAAGTTATGTACGTACACACAAAAAAATTTTTTTCTGATTCAATCACGAAATTAATTGATCCAATTAATTTTTTAATTGAAATGTCTTCAATCACAGAATTGATAGTATCAATTAAAAAATTAATTGACAGTCAATTAAAAAATTAATTGATCCAATTAAATATTTAATTGATACTATTAATTTGTGTGATTGATTTTTATTTCAATTAAAAAATTTGTTGAATCAATTAAATTTTTAACTGAATATTTTTTAAAACTCAATTAAGATTTTAATTGGAAAAATTTTCGTGAAATTTTTTTCTGTGTATAGGTAAGTCTACAAATAATTACGAATCGATAAGGACTTTTTGCACGATACGTAGATAGCCAGAATTAAAATATGGGGGTCGCTTATATGGGGGCTATATACAATTATGAACTTGATATGGACCAATTTTTGTGTGATTGGGGATCGATTTATCTGAGGGCTATATATATCTATAGACCGATATGGACCTAGTTAGGCATGGTTGTTAACGGCCATACACTAGCACAATGTACCAAATTTGCACTAACTCGGATGAAATTTTTGGCATGGTTGTTAAATATCATATACTACCACCACGTACCAAATTTCAACCAGATCGGATGAATTTTGCTTCTCCATAAGGCACTGGAGGTCAAATCTGGGGATCGGTTTATATGGGGCCTATATATAAATATGGACCGATTTCGACCAATTTTTGCATGGTCATTAGAGACCATACACTTACACCATGTACCAAATTTCAGCCGGATCGGATGAAATTTGCTTTTCTTAGAGGCTCCGCAAGCCGAATCGGGGGTTCGGTTTATATGGGGAGCCACCGTGGTGCAATGGTTAGCATGCCCGCCTTGCATACACAAGGTCGTGGGTTCGATTCCTGCTTCGACCGAACACAAAAAAATATTTTTCAGCGGTGGATTATCCCACCTCAGTAATGCTGGTGACATTTCTGAGGGTTTCAAAGCTTCTCCAATTGGTTTCACTGCAATGTGGAACGCCGTTCGGACTCGGCTATAAAAATTAGGTCTCTTGTCATTGAGCTTAACATGGAATCGGGCAGCACTCAGTGATAAGAGAGAAGTTCAACAATGTGGTATTACAATGGACTGAATAGTCTAAGTGAGCCCGATACATCGGGCTGCCACCTAACCTAACCTAACCATGGGGGCTATATATAATTATGGACCAATTTTTGCATGGTTGTTAGAGACCATATACTAACACCATGTACCAAATTTCAGCCGGATCGGATGAAATGTACTTCTCTTAGAGGATTCGCAAGCCAAATTTGGGGGTCCGTTTATATGGGGACCATACGTAAAGTGGACAGATATGGCCCATTTGCAATACCATCCGGCCTACATCAATAAAAACTACTTGTGCCAAGTTTCAAGTCGATAGCTTGTTTCGTTCGGACGTTAGCGTGATTTCAACAGACAGACAGACGGAAATAAAATTTTGACAATATTTTCTACATAAGTAAAATTTTAAAAAATTTTCTATAGAAATAAAATTTTGAAAAATTTTCTATAGAAATAAAATTTTGAAAAATTTTCTATAGAAATAAAATTTTGGCAAAATTTTCTATAGAAATAAAATTTTGGCAACATTTTCTATAGAAATATTATTTTGGCAATGTTTGGGATTGAACTAATAAATGCTGAAAAGGAAAATTTTGCCTTTCGAAATAATGACACTTAGAGAAATTAGGTTTTAAATTCGAATTACAATGGTTTTATTTATAATTATTTCAAGTATTATTTTAATTTTAATTCATTATTTATGATTAGGTTTAAGTTTTAAATAGTAATTAAGTTTTACAACTAGATTTAAGAATTATTTGCAAAGCAATTAGATTTGAATTCAATTTTGGGAAATGGTGTAAATAAGGGTGAGTTTTAACTTTAACAAAATATACAAAGGGATTGTGCAATATAGTTGTAAGGCAAAATATTCAATGCAATGACATGGAACTTTAGTGCAATATAGAATTAAGTTAAAATTTCTATTATTGTGTGTACAAAGTGTTGTGATCTTTTTCCTTTTTTTGTTGATGACGTTTAATTATGTTGTCGGCACTTTTATGTTTGGGTTTCTTTGGTTTGAGGAGTCTATGGGGTTTTATATGTGTCACTAATTGTTCACTGTGTTTACCTGTAATTATATATGTTCTTTAATTGTTCACTTTAATGTTTTAATTTATTTTAAGGAATTGTTCAATAACAAATTTTCACTTGACTTTCGCGGGGGCAGACGATTTCGCACTTGTTTGTTTATTCGCGGTCGGTTCAAGACTGGTTCGTTGCCCTTTTGAGTGATGCTTAGCAGCATAAACAAAGCTTAGCGACAAAGCTACAAGCATCGATCAAAGGTCAAACTTTCCAGGTAAACAAATAGAAAAGCAAAAGGACACAACGATTAAAAATTATTTGTGCCGCTACGCACAGTGTTTCAAAACGGGTTCAAAGAAACTTTGAACATTCTGCCCCCCGCGAAATAGTGTAGTTTACCTTACCTCCTCATCTCGTTTCCTGCGACGAACTACTCACTGGTCCCACAAACACGTATCCCCAATCGGTCAGCTGGGCGAAGACACGTCCTAAGCCGGTTTCCACAACTCCGTCTCTCCTGAGGTAGGCATATGGACCAGCACCAATTTCCACGTCGATCGATTCATTGCCCCTTGGATCGACATCAGCAAGAGGTCGGGCTTCCATAGCGACGGTGGGATCTTCTATTATTGGGTCAGAGTAGGGTCTTCGTGGCAGGTCCCGTGTCACTAAGGCCTTTAGTCGATAAACGAGCCGACTACCATAAGTCCGGCATCGCAACCGAATACTTGCAAACCTGTGTCCATTTCTTTCGGTGGTTGGAATGCCAAGTCTCGTGATTGTGGAGGCCGCAACTCTTGTTGACGTAGCTGCCTGACACAGCAACACCCTGACACTGGCCCAGTCCTCGGAGTTTTCACCTGCCATATAAACTTGCGCCGTTGGTATAAACACCGATGATCGGTGGTAAGGCAATTCCACTGGAGGGGGTGTGTAGCGCCCAAATGTTTCCCTCAGTTGAGGAGCCCCATGCAGCATTGTATGGTGACGCAAGTTACACTCCCTGCACGCCGTGAGGACTGGACAGTCTGGAGCTAGGTGGCTGCGTGCCAGGCAGTTGCGACAATAGCTACGTCGCTCTACGGTCTCGTATCGTTGGTATGGGGTCTGCTGGCGGAAACGATGACAATTTCTCAGTGGGTGGTCATCTTGACAAAGCCCACAAGCAAATTGCCAATGAGAAGGGCGATAGCGTGGGTCGTTGTTACGGCGGTTGTGACGGGCAGGTCTGCTGGGTCCAGGTGGGGATGGGTCTCTGCTTGGAAGTACTCCTGACATATCTGCAACGAAAGTTATGTGAGTACCGTGTTTTTTCATGAATTTACGATATGCTAGTCAGTCCGAAAATAACTTTACGATTTTCGTGATAGGTCGACTAATTAACCCAGTCGAAGTTTTAACATCTACCACCCGGACATTTTTATCAATCCCTTCATAAGTTTTGACAACTCTTCCAAGCCTCCATTCATTTGGAGCTAAACGATTGTCTTTTACAATCACTAAATCATCTACGACAAGATTTTGTTGCGGGTATTTCCATTTGTATCTACGATGTAATTCATTCAAATATTCAGATTTCCACCTTTGACAAAAGTTTTGTGAAATAATCTTCAATCGTTTCCACCTGTTTGATAATGTTATATCATCCTCAGAAATATCGGGTTCTGCAGGGGCTAATAGTGGTGAACCCACTAGAAAATGGCCAGGGGTCAAGGGCTCTAAACTAGAAGGGTCATCGCTAGCAGGATTAATGGGTCTTGAATTAAGACAAGCCTCTATGCGAGCTAAAATAGTGGATAGTTCTTCAAAGGTGAAATTCATTTTTGGCATAGTTTTCCGAAGGTGAGCCTTGAATGATTTAACTCCAGCCTCCCACAAACCTCCCATGTGAGGAGCACCTGGAGGAATAAACTTCCATTCTAAGTTCTGATGTACGTGTCGTTGCACTGTAGTGTCTTGTATTGATTTCATAAATGCGATCCTATCCTTTTTTATAAGTTCGGCGGCGCCTACAAAATTTTTACCGTTATCTGAGAATATTTTCTCCGGACACCCTCGTCTGCCTATAAACCGATCTAAAGCTGCTATGAAAGATTGGGTCGATAAATCACTCGTAGCTTCTAAGTGTATTGCTCGAGTTGCAAAACAAACAAATATGCAGACATATCCTTTGGTAATCAGACAGGCGCGAGCTGTAATGCTTTTTATGCCAAAGGGTCCCGCAAAATCTACCCCTGTATTTCGAAAGGGTCTAGATAACATAGTGCTGGAGGAAGAGATGCCATAATTTGTGTCTGGGTCTTATACTGATGGAGAGCACAAGTTCGACAGTTATGGATAACTTTTTTAACTAACTGCTTTAAACGAAATATCCAAAATTCGGAACGAATTACGCGAATCATTAATTGATTTCCGCCGTGCATTGTTACTTTATGAACGAATTCGACAAATAAAAGTGCAAACCGAGAATCATATGGAATTAAAATTGGATGACGTTCATTATAGGTAAGAGCAGGTGATTGAACTAACCGACCGTTTGATCTAAGCAAACCTTTCGCGTCAATGAAAGGGTTAAAAGATAAGAGTTGGCTACTAGGTGAGAGTCGTTTCTTTTGGGTCAAGGCTGCGTATTCTTCAGCAAAATAATGTTTTTGTGTAACGACTATAAGACGAGTTTTTATATCCAAAAGTTCTGAACCCGTAATTTCTTCCGACGAAATTCGAAGTCGGTTTGTGCCCGTGTTACGCCAAAAACGCATGACATAAGATAAAACACGATATGCGCGTGGCAAAGATGAAAAACGTGTCAATGGGTCCTCAAATGTGGATGTCGCAAAAACTTTCACTTGTTTAGCTTCAAGGTTTGTATCACAATTAAGTTGATGTTTAGGCCAATGATCTCTGGGCAATTTTAGCCACGATGGGCCAGTCCACCACAAATGATGTGTCTTCAATTCATCTGGACAGCAGCCACGACTGGCTACATCTGCTGGATTAGATTCGGAGTCCACATGACTCCAATTTTCACTACCTACATTTTCTAAAATTTCGGAAACCCTGTTTCCTACAAACGCACTCCAAGAACACGGCGGTTTTTGAAGCCAGGCCAAAACTATCATAGAGTCAGTCCAGAAATGGGTCGAAATTTCAGGAATTTGCAAATTTGGAATTATAGTGTTAGCTAATTTTGACAACATTACTGCCCCACATAACTCTAATCTAGGAAGAGAAATTTTCTTGATTGGCGCCACGCGGGTCTTGGCTGCTAATAGAAAGGTATCTATTCGGTCTCCATCTTCGACTCGAACGTAAAGTGTCGCAGCATATGCGCTTTCTGAAGCGTCACAAAAACCATGAATTTCAATAGTACTTGATGGCGAATAATGAATCCATCTTGGTACGGATATTGTGTCAATCACCGAATTATTTTTTGCAAAGTTTTTCCAATTCATATTGGTAACAGGTTTCAAAGTGTCGTCCCACCCCATTTTATCTAACCAAACTTGTTGCATTATCAGTTTTGCAACGACAATAATTGGGGCTAACCACCCACAAGGGTCAAAGAATTTTGCGATTGTCGACAAAACTTCACGTTTCGTACAAAGTTCTTTTTCTTCAACATTAGGCGCTTTAAAAGTGAAATTATCTGCTGCTACATTCCACCGAATGCCTAGGGTCTTCGTTGACGATCCTTCAGAAAGATCCAACCAATTGACAGGCAACAAAAAATCGGGATGTAGGCCATTTAAAAGACGAGGGTCATTAGAGGTCCATTTCCTCAACTCGAAACCAGCAGAATCTAAAGCGGATGTTAATTGTTTTCTAGCGGCGATAGCATCTTCAGCAGTATGCCCACCCGCTAATACATCGTCGACATATAAATTTTCTCTAATTATTTTTGAACCCAAAGGGTGTGAATCTTGAACGTCTTCCGCTAATTGCAGCAGCGTTCTAATCGCTAAAAATGGGGCGCAATTTATGCCAAAGGTTACAGTTAACAATTCAAAATCCTCAACTGGGTCGTTTTCAGATGATCGAAAAAGTATTCTTTGAAATGAAGTTTGCTTTGGGTCTACCAGTATTTGACGATACATTTTCGTTACATCGGCGTTGAAAACATATTTGAAAAAACGCCATTTTAAAATTTGTAAAACTAAGTCCTGTTGTAAAATAGGACCGGTATGTAAAATATCGTTTAGGCTTTTCTTATTTGAAGTGGGACTCGAAGCATTAAATACCACCCTAAGTTTGGTGGTTACTCTATCTGGTTTAATGACTGTGTGGTGGGGTAAATAGTAATGAGGGGTCTTATGTATGTTTTGTGGATCAATTTTTCTCATTTGTCCTAGCTCGAGATATTCCCTAATGGCAGCGTCGTATTGAGCCTTTACATCAGGGGTCTTGGAAAGTTTTTTCTCCATACGATAAAATTGTGCGAGAGCAATATTTCTCGATGCACCGATTTCTGAACAACTTTTAAATGGAAGGGTCACAATATACCTTCCAGTATCATTACGTTTTGTCGTAGATTTGTAATTAGTTTCACAATATATATCTTCAGCTGACCTCAAAATTCTTTTTGGGGTCTCTTCCACCTCCCAAAAACGTGTTATAATTTTCTCTAACGAGGATGCATTATAAAGAGTAATTTGTTTCGAAGTTTCTATATTTTGTTGAATGGGTCCACCAACGATCCATCCAAATACGGTATTTTGCGCTATAATTGATCCAAATGTTTTCATCGGAATATCAACGTTATAAATTAGCGGTCCTATATCTAATCCGATCAGCATATCAACGGGTCGACTTTCATAAAATCGAGGATCCGCCAAACTAAGATGTTTAAATTCTTCAAATTGAGAACGATTAAGGTTGTGGGTTGGTAAATTAGAAGGAAGGGTCTTCAACACGGGTGCCCAAACTTCTAACTCAAAACTAGGATTGATACGTGAACAAAGTTGAAAAACGCAAGCCTTTGTCGATGTTTCGGCTACGGTGTCACTCAAGCCTGTGACGTGAACTAAATTCCTCACTGTAGGAAGTTGCAATCTATTTTTCATTTTTTCTGAAATAAATGTTGACTGTGATCCAGGGTCAATTATTGCTCTGGCATCATATCTTTGTCCCTTTGATTTTATCTGTACAATGGCGGTAAACAACAGGGTTTCTCTAGGTTGTGGAGTGGATCTGCCTTCTTGCAGCGTAAGAGTCGTTATACTAGGCGTCTCAATATTTGATGTGGACTGTATACAAGGTAAATTCGATGATTGTTTAACAAGGTTGGAACGAGCGGCAGCACTTGTACTAGGTTGCGCTCCACCTCGATCCTGATTGACTAAGTTGAGAGCTCCAGTACTTGTACTAGGTTGTACTGTGTCTCGGCTATGATGAACAAGGGTGTTGAGAACGGCAGCACATGTACCGTCTCTTGTGTTTGTAGGGTCGCGGGCCTCATTACCCTTATGTAACAAGTTATGGTGTCTTTGATTACATTCCCTACAACTAAAACGACTTTTACATTCCCGTACTCCATGATTCTCAAATAAACAATTATAACAACGATTCGACTGTTTCACTACTTGAATTCTTTCATTAATAGATTTTTCCAAAAATTTGGGACAATTTCGCAGCATATGGTTTGTCCGACAAATTGGACAACCACTCTCATTATGCCTGCGACTAGGGTAAATATTTCTTGAATTGTTATCGGCTTGCGAATTACTACTGAGTCTTGAACCAGAATTATTTATTTTTTGATTTACATTGGTTTGAAAACTATTTACGCGACTCCCCCTTCTATCAAAATCAGATCTAGATTGATTGTATTTCGAGTTTTGAGTTTTAATATTTCCCACCGATTCCAAAGTTTTAAATTTATGTGACAAAAATTCATCTAATACGTGCCAACTTGGTAGGGTCGAACAATCCTCTAAACTATTCTCAAATTCTTCCAAAAAGGTGCGAGGTAATTTTGTTGAAACAAGGTATACTAAAATTGGGTCCCATTCTCCCGTGTCTACATGTAAAGTTTCCAAAGTTTGTGTACAAGTACTAATTGTGCGCTGTAATTTTTGTATAGTTGAAACATTTTCTATTGAAACAGTGGGCAAATTAAAAAGAATTCTAAGCTGTTCGTTAACTTGCATTCGTTTATTTTCGTACCTACTTTCTAAATTTCTCCAAGCTATATCGAAACCTTCATTAGTTAGGGGTACATTTGTAATAATTTCCCGCGCTTCTCCTGAAGTTTTTTGGGTCAAATGGAATAACTTTTCGACTTTACTCAATCGTGGGTTATTAATGTAGATTGCAGAGAATAAATCTCTGAATGTTGGCTATTCACTGTATCCGCCCTTAAAAATGTCTGTGTCACATGGTGGCAATCGCAAATTTGGGGTCGAATTTGGGTCTACTGCGATGTTTTGTGTCATTGATTCCCTAGCTAATTTTTCCTGACTTTCCCGTTCCTGACGCGCTAAGATTTGTGTGCTAATTATACTTAAACCCCGTTTATAGACGTCCATACCGTTTTTATAATGGCCGCGAAGCTTATCCTTATCCATCGGAGTCTCTCCCTCATCTGGAGTCCTATCCCGACAATTTATGTAAGCCCGCCTAACTTGATCCCATAACGTATTTAGCTCAACTCGAGCTGCCTCTAACGCATGGAGATCTTCGGTTGCCGCCTTAACAGAACAAATACTTTCAACGTCAACTAGGTCATTTAAGCAATTAACAAATTTTTCTTTCAAAATTTTATCCATGATGTACTTTAAACTTTTTTGCACCAGTCAAAAAAAAACTAAAATAAATCAAATTTCGCGAAAGAATAATTTAGTTTTACTCAAGAAAATTCGATTTTTCTAAGGGAAACTATATTAAATGTAAATATCTGCGCGAACGATAAAATTTGTGGGGTCAGAAATAAATTTGCGGGGTCAAAATTACGAAAAATTACAAAAATCAAATTTAACACAACCGAAATAGGGTCAGTAGACGAAATTGGGCCAAAGTTACGTAAAAAAAATTTTTAAAAATCCCCCAAGACTTGCAAGTCAAAAAACGTTCACAATAAAATTCTCAAAAATGCGAGAAATCAAACAAAAATAAAAATATCCCCAAAAACAAAATTCAAATAAATTAATTAAAGTTTCCCCAAAAACAGGAAATCAAACAAACAATTTTTTTTTTTTTTTAAAGCACGATGCTCAATTAAGATCAGCGGTAAATCGCATAAAACAAAAACTTCAGATCAAGTGCCAAAAAAAATCACTGAAAAAAAGAAAATTGTCTTGGTGCCCAAAAAAATCAAATATATAAGTAAATCAAAAGAAGAAATTTGTAATTTTCCTTACCTTTTTATGGGTCATTGGGTCTTGAAAATTACAAAGATATAATCAAAGACTACAAATATGGGTCACCAAGATTTATAAGTACTAAAATAAATGCAAGTTGAAAAAAATCAAAACTATAAATTTGGGTCGATTAATTTTCGTTTCAGCTTTTCAAACTTCAAATTAAAATGCCTCAATGAGTCGATTTAAATTTTTTCTTTAACGCCAATAATTCCAATTTTCCAAACGAATAAAATTTATTTTCTTGAAAAAAAAAATTCGTATAATTTCTTAATCAATATTTTTGCAATTTCAAATTTTTATTTGTATATTTTCTCAAAAAAAATTAATTTCAAACAAAAACCGAATTTAAATAAAAAAAATTTTCCAATATCCACAAAAATTTTAACAAAAATTTCTCTATGTGTAAATTTTTACCGGTCAAGATTTTATTTGCAAAAATGATTTGATTTAATTAAAAAATTCTAACAAAATTTAAATTACCGAAAATTTTTTCCAAACCAAAAAACTTTTTGTGTAAATATTTTCAGATCAATTTTTTTTTTTTTTATAATTTTTTTTGTAAGTGTCATGAAAAAATTGTGTCATACGGTCGAGTCATTTAGCATATCGCAAATTCTTTTTTCCTTTTCGTGTTCCAAAAAATTCAAAAAACTTGAAAAAAATGGAACTCACTTTGAAGATTATAGGTATGTGTGTGTCCAAAATGTTTGTGATCCGTTACCTTTGTGGCGTCGATTTTTGATGTTGAGTCGCTGTGGTGTCGTGTTTTGTTGTTTTTTGTCGCCTTCCACTGTTCTGTATTTTGTTATTGGACAATTTGTAGTTCATAAAAACCGTTGTTGCGGTTTTTGTCCAATTTAATTTTTGAAAAGTTTTTGTTTTTGTTTTTTGCACGACCGAACCGATTGTTTTGTTGGATAAAATTTTAAACAAATGGGTTAATTTGGGTTTTGGGTCACTCACTGGCAATTTTTCAATCAATTTTGCATCTTAAACAAGTTTTCAAAATTTTCACGAAAAGCGATTAATTTTTTAAATTTCCAAATTTTTCCGAATTTTTTGTACTTTTTACGTGAAAACAAGCCTTTTTACTGCCAAATTGATTGAAAAATTGCTAAAAAACACACACACAAAATGGGTCACAAATTTTCAATTTTTTCAAAAAAACACTAATTTTTTCCAAAATTTACTATTTTTTTTTCAAAAAAATTTCAAAAATTAATTGTCCAACGTTCACTTTTTATTTCTCACAATTTAAAGTTTTTCAATCATTCCAATGCAATAACCCTTTATTTTACTTACTGTAGTGCCACTTTGGTTACCCTTTTCTTGTATGTCCCATATATATGTATATACGCTTGTATATGCATATGAATATTTTTCGTTGTTTACTGCTTGTTGTTCGATCGATGGATCACTGGATGGTTGGCTGAGTAGTGTTGTTGTTGTTTTGATTTTTCTATTTCTTCTTTGGTTACTGTTGGTTTTCGTTTGTTGCAAGGGCACAGGAACTTTGAATGTTTTTCAATATTGTCTTTTGTAAAGGGTTTTTTTTGCATTGATATTACACTGGGTATATTTGACAATGATATTACACTGTGTAATTTGGAATATTTTATTTTTTTAATGTAAATGAAAGTTTATTAAATTTTTTTCTTTTTTAAACAAAACTAATTATTGGGTCACTGGGTTTTTTTTTTTTTACACTTGGAAAAAAATCACATTACACCGAGAAAAAAAATTTACACTTTCAAAAAAATTATGTTTTTAATTATTTAAAAAACACAAATCCGGTTCGAAGGACCAAAATGTTTGGGATTGAACTAATAAATGCTGAAAAGGAAAATTTTGCCTTTCGAAATAATGACACTTAGAGAAATTAGGTTTTAAATTCGAATTACAATGGTTTTATTTATAATTATTTCAAGTATTATTTTAATTTTAATTCATTATTTATGATTAGGTTTAAGTTTTAAATAGTAATTAAGTTTTACAACTAGATTTAAGAATTATTTGCAAAGCAATTAGATTTGAATTCAATTTTGGGAAATGGTGTAAATAAGGGTGAGTTTTAACTTTAACAAAATATACAAAGGGATTGTGCAATATAGTTGTAAGGCAAAATATTCAATGCAATGACATGGAACTTTAGTGCAATATAGAATTAAGTTAAAATTTCTATTATTGTGTGTACAAAGTGTTGTGATCTTTTTCCTTTTTTTGTTGATGACGTTTAATTATGTTGTCGGCACTTTTATGTTTGGGTTTCTTTGGTTTGAGGAGTCTATGGGGTTTTATATGTGTCACTAATTGTTCACTGTGTTTACCTGTAATTATATATGTTCTTTAATTGTTCACTTTAATGTTTTAATTTATTTTAAGGAATTGTTCAATAACAAATTTTCACTTGACTTTCGCGGGGGCAGACGATTTCGCACTTGTTTGTTTATTCGCGGTCGGTTCAAGACTGGTTCGTTGCCCTTTTGAGTGATGCTTAGCAGCATAAACAAAGCTTAGCGACAAAGCTACAAGCATCGATCAAAGGTCAAACTTTCCAGGTAAACAAATAGAAAAGCAAAAGGACACAACGATTAAAAATTATTTGTGCCGCTACGCACAGTGTTTCAAAACGGGTTCAAAGAAACTTTGAACAGGCAAAATTTTCTATAAAAATAAAATTTTGATACAATTTTCTATAGAAAGAAAATTTTCTATAGAAATAAAATGTTGACAAAATTTTCTACACAAGAAAATTTTTTATAGAAGTAAAATTTTGACATAATTTTCTAAAGAAACAAAATTTTGACATAATATTATTACAAAATTTTCTATAGGAATAAAATTTTCTATGGTAATAAAATGTTGACAGTATTTTCTATAGAAATAGAATTTTAAAAAAATTCTACAGATATGGCCCATTTGCAATACCATCCGGCCTACATCAATAAAAACTACTTGTGCCAAGTTTCAAGTCGATAGCTTGTTTCGTTCGGACGTTAGCGTGATTTCAACAGACAGACAGACGGAAATAAAATTTTGACAATATTTTCTACATAAGTAAAATTTTAAAAAATTTTCTATAGAAATAAAATTTTGAAAAATTTTCTATAGAAATAAAATTTTGAAAAATTTTCTATAGAAATAAAATTTTGGCAAAATTTTCTATAGAAATAAAATTTTGGCAACATTTTCTATAGAAATATTATTTTGGCAAAATTTTCTATAAAAATAAAATTTTGATACAATTTTCTATAGAAAGAAAATTTTCTATAGAAATAAAATGTTGACAAAATTTTCTACACAAGAAAATTTTTTATAGAAGTAAAATTTTGACATAATTTTCTAAAGAAACAAAATTTTGACATAATATTATTACAAAATTTTCTATAGGAATAAAATTTTCTATGGTAATAAAATGTTGACAGTATTTTCTATAGAAATAGAATTTTAAAAAAAATTCTACAGAAATAAAATTTTAACGAAATTTTCAACAGAGATAAAATTTTGACAAAATTTTCTATAGAAAAAAAATTTTGACAAAATTTTCAACAGAGATAAAATTTTAACAAAATTTTCTATAGAAATAAATTTTTGATAAAAGTTACTATAGTAATAAAAATTTGACAGCATTTTCTATAGAAATAAAATTTTGACAAAATTTGCTATAGAAAATTTTTCAGAAAAAAATCCGTAGAAATATAACATTCCCCGAAATTTTCTATAGAAATAAAGTTTTGACAAAATTTTCTATAGCAATAACATTTTGACATAATTTTCGATAGAAATAAAATTTTTACAAAATTTTATATAAAAATAAAATGTTGATAAAATATTCTATAGAAATAAAATTTTGAAATAAAATTTTCTACAGACGAAAAATTTTGACAAAATTTTCTATAAAAATAAAATTTTGACAAAATTTTCTATAGAAATAAATTTTTTTAAAAATTTTCTATAAAAATAAAATTTTGACAAAATTTTCTATAGCAATACAATTTTGACAAAATTTTCTATAGAAATATAATTTGGCAAAATTTTCTATAAAAATAAATTTTTGATACAATTTTCTATAGAAAGAAAATTTTCTACAGAAGAAAATTTTTGACAAAATTTTTTATAGAAGTAAAATTTTGACATAATTTTCTAAAGAAACAAAATTTTGACATAATATTATTACAAAATTTTCTATAGCAATAAAATTTTCTATGGTAATAAAATGTTGACAGTATTTTCTATAGAAATAGAATTTTAAAAAATTTTCTACAGAAATAAAATTTTAACGAAATTTTCAACAGAGATAAAACAAGCAAAGTTTTCTTTTGACACAAATTTTAGAGACAATCGTTGAATAAACGAAAACACTATATAAGAAAAAGAAATTTCGTTTGTCTAAAATGTTATTATAGATTACTAATTTCTAGCATATCGGATAAAAACTACGGATTCTAGAAGCCCAAGAAATAAAGCCGGGAGATCGGTGTATATGGGGGCTATACCAAAACATGGACCAATAGGCACCATTTGCTACTCACATATTTGTGATCTTAAAATACCTCCAGATTTTCAATTTCAAACAAATCAACCAGAAAATATAGTCTCTAGACGCCCAAGAAATAAAAATCGAGAGATCAGTCTATATGGGCGTTATACCAAAAAATGGACCGATATACCTCAATTTCGCCACTTTTATTCGTGGTCTAAAAATACCTCTAGATTTCGAATTTCAGGCAAATCATGTAATAAATACAGTTTATTGTGGCTGAAGAATTTCAGGCAAAGCGGATGGTAAATATAGTTTCTAGAAGCCCAAGAAGCAAAATGGGAGATCGGTCTATATGGGGGCTATACCAAAAAATGGACCGATAGACACCATTTTCGGCACACCTTTTTATGGGCCCAAAATAACTTTAGATTTTCAATTTCAGGCAAATCGGATGGTAAATATAGTTTCTAGAAGCCCTAAAAGCAAAATCGGGATATCGGTCTATATGGGGGCTATATCAAAACATGAACCGATGAGCACCATTTTTGGTACACCTTTTTATGGTCCTCAAATACCTCTAGATTTTCAATTTCAGGCAAATCGGATGGTAAATATAGTTTCTAGAAGCCCTAAAAGCAAAATCGGGATATCGGTCTATATGGGGGCTATACCAAAACATGGACCGATGAGCACCATTTTTGGCACACCTCCTTATGGTCCTAAAATACCTCTAGATTTTCAATTTCAGACAAATCGGATTGAAAATACTGTTTCTAGACGCCTAGGAAGCAAAATCGGGAGATCGGTCTATGGGGGCTATACTAAAACATGGACCGATACGGACCATTTTCGACACACCTCTTTATGGTCCCAAAATACCTCTAGATTTCCAATTTCAGGCAAATCTGATAAAAACTACGGTTTTTATAGGCCCAAGACCCCAAATCGGGAGGTCGGTTTATATTAGAGGTGTGTACGTGAGTAATATTTTGCTCACGCTCACGCACACTCACGATGGAGAAATCCTATTCACGCACTCTCACGCACGATATTTTTTGGTAGGACTCACGCTCACTCACGCTCACGAAAAGAAAATGTGTACTCACGCACACTCACGCACGAAAATGTCGTGACTCACGAAAATACCGTGACTCACGAAAAATGTCGTGACTCACGAACAATTTTTTGAGTAATTTACCTTAGCGACGTGCCTGAAAATATGAGCATTATTAAAATCGAGAGCGTTATTACACTCTTAACATCCCAGGTGTCACTAAAATTGTAAATAAATTTAAGTCTTAAGCGTTTTATGTCGGTGAGCGGGATTATTTTCATGAGCGTAAATCTTTACTCACGCACACTCACGAAGATAATATTTTCGTGAGTCACGCTCACGCACGACATTTTGGTATGTTAATCACGCTCACGCACACTCACGCCGTTGCCATGAGCGTGACTCACGAAAATTTTCGTGAGTCACGACAATTTCGTGTCACGTGCACACCTCTAGTTTATATGGGGACTATATCAAAACTAGGACCGATATATACCATCATCGAACTTGACCTGCCTGC
The DNA here is from genome assembly GCF_050003625.1 of Haematobia irritans. NCBI lineage: Eukaryota > Metazoa > Arthropoda > Insecta > Diptera > Muscidae > Haematobia > Haematobia irritans. The sequence goes on along the minus strand of NC_134397.1, from coordinate 251,489,039 downwards.
CAACAAAAAACTAATCTGTGCCAAATTTCGGGACGATAGCGCCATTATTGAAGGCTGTAGCGTGATTACAACAGACAGACAGACAGACAGACAGACAGACGGACATGCTTATATCGTCTTAGAATTTCTCCCTGATCAAGAATATATATACTTTGTATAGTCACAAATCGATATTTCGATGTGTTACAAACGGAATGACAAACTTATTATACCCCCGTCACCATTTATGGTGGTGGGTATAAAAAGTGTTGTTCCACCAAGACAACGCACCGTGCCACAAGTCATTGAGAACGATGGCAAAAATTCATGAATTGGGCTTCGAATTGCTTCCCCACCCACAGTATTCTCCAGATCTGGCCCCCAGCGACTTTTTCTTGTTCTCAGACCTCAAAAGGATGCTCGCAGGGAAAAAATTTGGCTGCAATGAAGAGGTGATTACCGAAACTGAGGCCTATTTTGAGGCAAAACCGAAGGAGTACTACCAAAATGGTATCAAAAAATTGGAAGGTCGTTATAATCGTTGTATCGCTTTTGAAGGGAACTATGTTGAATAATAAGAACGAATTTTGACAAAAAAAGTGTTTTTCTTTGTTAGACCGGGGACTTCTCAGCCAACCTGTTATCAAAGAGTTGAGATATTTTTGAAGGATATAAAATAGTCGACTTTAGATTTTATTTACATGGATTTTCATAAATCTGATTTTTTCCCTTATTTTAAATGAGATTAGAATTGCAATCATGGCTAGCGCAGTTTCAATGCCAAATTGTCAAAGACAAAAAAAATTCGTGTAATTTAGGGAAATTGCATAGCTCCATAAGGTGACTTGCAACATTTCGTAAACTCATCCGCTAACTGCTGTCGTGGAAATTCACATCTGAATGCCTCTTTAATAATAGAAATGTAGCAGGCCGAAAACAAAGGGCAATAGGAAAAGGAGACTACATTGCATTCCACGGAATGTAAATGCTCACGAAATGAAGAATTTTACTGAAAGGTTGGCATAAAAAAAAATACAACGTCCTTATTACTTTACGTTATCCATTATTTATTTATTTTATATGACATTTTGTGAAAAGTTTTTTTTTTTTTTTTCAATAAATTCCATTTTTATTTTAAACTACAAAAACCCTCCTTTATATATCACGAAATATTTCCTCAAGAAGTAAATGTGGCACGTTTCAATTGTTAGCCATTTCTGTTTGGTGCATAATGCACTGCAATATGGAAAGCCACAGAAAAAAAAACGTGGCCATTTATACTCGCAAATTGTGCATCATTCTTCCATTTACTCCCAGGAGAATAAGAAGTGTATTTGAAATGACTATGATTTATGGGATTTTCATTTCGGAGTTTTTTTTTTCGATCGATTTTCTTTTTTATGGACATCCATTGAGAATAGCTAATAAAATTGAAATTTGTTCGTGAGTTGAGATTTATATGGCACTTTCAAGTCCCTGTGCGAATACATTGTTGAGAAGTGAAGTGCTAACGATAAAATCCAATACACATGAATGCTATTGAGTTACGTATGCTCGAAACTCATATACAGAAGATAATGGTCATAAGAAAAAAGGAAACAGAACAGATCACAACTATTTTTTTTTATAAGAAATATGTAGTAGAAAATTCTTATAGTACAATATGTCACAAAAACAAAATTAAAAAAAAACTCGTTTATTGATTTTAAAGCATTTAATACATTTAAATAAAATATTTAAAAATTAAAATTTTGACAAAATTTTCTATCGAAATAAAATTTAGACAAGCTTTTCTAAAGGAAACTAGTAAGGAAAGTCTAAAGTCGGGCGGCGGCGACTATATTATACCCTGCACCACTTTGTAAATCCACATTTTCCATACTATATCAAATCCGTCAAATTTGTTGGGTGCTATATACAAAGGTTTTTGTCCCAAATACATACATTTATATCTGACTCCATCTGAACAACATTTATAATCTACAGACTTCAAATTTAAGTCGGCTGGGATGGTACACTATGTTAGTAAAACACAAGTAATGAAAGTCTAAAGTCGGGCGGGGCCGACTATATTATACCCTGCACCACTTTGCAGATCTAAACTTTCGATACCATATCACATCCGTCAAATGTGTTGGCGGCTATATATAACGGCTTGTCCCAAATACATACATTTAAATATCACTCGATTTTGACAGAATTTGATAGACTTCTACAAAATCTATAGACTCAAAATTTAAGTCGGCTAATGCACTAGGGTGGAACACAATGTTAGTAAAAAAATATGGGAAACGTTTAAATCTGAAGCAATTTTAAGGAAACTTCGCAAAAGTTTATTTATGATTTATTGCTCGATATATATGTATTAGAAGTTTAGGAAAATTAGAGTAATTTTTACAACTTTTCGACTAAGCAGTGGCGATTTTACAAGGAAAATGTTGGTATTTTGACAATTTTTGTCCAAATCAGAAAAACATATATATGGGAGCTATATCTAAATCTGAACCGATTTCAACCTAATTTGGCACGCATAGCTGCAATGCTAATTCTACTTCCTGTGCAAAATTTCAACTAAATCGGAGTTAAAAATTGGTCTCTGTGGTCATATGAGTGTAAATCGGGCGAAAGCTATATATGGGAGCTATATCAAAATCTGAACCGATTTCAACCAAATTTGGCACGCATAGCTATAATGCTAATTCTACTCCCTATGCAAAATTTCAACTAAGTCGGAGTTAAAAATTGGCCTCTGTGGTCATTTGAGTGTAAATCGGGCGAAAGCTATATATGGGAGCTATATCTAAATCTGAACCGATTTCCACCAAATTTGACACACATACCTATAATGCTAATTCTACTCCCTGTGCAAAATTTCAACTAAATCGGAGTTAAAAATTGGCCTCCGTGGTCATATGAGTGTAAATCGGGCGAAAGCTATATATGGGAGCTATATCTAAATCTGAACCGATTTCAATCAAATTAGGCACACTTGCCTATACTGCTAATTGTACTCCTTGTGCAAAATTTCAACTAAATCGGAGCAAAAAATTGGCCTCTGTGGTCATATGAGTGTAAATCGGCCGAAAGCTATATATGGGAGCTATATCTAAATCTGAACCGATGTCAACCAAATTTGGCACGCATAGCTACAATGCTAATTCTACTCTCTGTGCAAAATTTCAACCAAATTAGGGTAAAACTCTGGCTTCTGGGACCATATTAGTCCATATCGGGCGAAATATATATATGGAAGCTATATCTAAATCTGAACCGATTTCAATCAAATTTGGCACTTCCGACTATAGTACTTATTGTTCTTCTGGTGCAAAATTTTAAGCAAATTAGGGTAAAACTCAGGCTTCTGGGGCCATATAAGTGCATATCGGGCGAAAGATATATATGAGAGCTATATCTAAATCTGAATCGATTTCAACCAAATTTGGTACGCATAGCTACAAAGCTAATTCTACCCCATGTGCAAAATTTAAATTAAATCGGAGTAAAAGATTGGCCACTATGGTCATATAAATATAAATCGGGCGAACGATATATATGGGAGCTATATCTAAACCTGAAACGATTTCAATAAAGTTTGGCACACTTGACTAAACTACTAATTGTACTCCAAGTGCAAAATTTTAACCAAATTGGGGTAAAACTCTGGCTGCTGGGACCGTATTAGTCCATATCCGACGAAATATATATATGGGAGCTATATCTAAATCTGAACCGATTTCTTCCAAAATCAATAGGGTTCTATTCTGAGCCAAAACACATACTTGTGCGACCTAGAATTTGATTACAAAAATGTGTTCACGGACAGACGGACATGTCTATATCGGCTCAGGAGCCCACCCTGAGCATTTTTGCCAAAGACACCTTGTGTCTATCTCGTCTCCTTCTGGGTGTTGCAAACATATGCACTAACTTATAATACCCTGTTCCACAGTGTGCCGCATGGTATACAAATGTAGACAAAATTTTCTATAGTAATAAAATTTTGTCAAAATAGAAATTTTTGTCAAAAATTTATTTCCATAGAAAATTTCATTTTTTCTCAAAATTTTGTTGCTGCAGAAAATGTTGTCGGAACTTTATATCTTTAGACAATTTTGTGAAAATTTTATTTATATAAAATATTTAAAATTTTATTTCTATAGAAGATTTTACTAAAATTGTATTTCTGAAAAAAATTTTGTTAAAATTTTATTTCTATATTAAAATTTGTCAAAATTTTATTTCTATACAATATTTTGTCAAAGTTTTCTTTCAATGGAAAATTGTGTCAAAATTTTATTTCTGAAAAAAAAAATGTGAAGATTTTATTTCTATAGAAAATTTTGTCATTTATTTCTGTAAAAATTTTTGTTAAAATTTTATTTCTATAGAAAATTTGTCATAATTGTATTTCTATACAATATTTTGTCAAAATTTTATTTCTATAGAAAATTTTGTGAAGATTTTATTTCTATAAAAAATTTTGTCAAAATTTTATTTTTATAGAATATATTATCAAAATTTTATTTCTATAAAAATTTTTTTCAAAATTTTATTTCTATAGAAAATGTTATCAAAATTTTATTTCTATAGAAAATTTTGTTAAAATGTTATTTCTATAGAAGATTTTGTTAAAATTTTATTTCTATAGAAGATTTTGTTAAAATTTTATTTCTATAGAAAATTTTGTCATTTATTTCCGTAAAAATTGTTGTTAAAATTTTATTTCTATAGAAAATTTGTCAAAACTTTATTTTTATACAATATTTTGTCAAAATTTTATTTCTATAGAAAATATTGTCAAAATTTTATTTCTATAGAACATTTTTTCAAAATCCATGGAAGATTGTGTCAAAATTTTATTTCTATGTAAAATTTTGTGAAGATGTTATTTCTATAAAAAATTTTGTCAAAATATTACTTCTATAGAAAATGAGAGGTGTGTCGAAAATGGGGTGTATCGGATCATGTCTTGGTGTAGCCTCCATATAGACCGATATCCCGATTTTACTTCTTGGGTTTCTAGAAACTGTGTTTACTATTCGATTTGCCTGAAATTGGAAATCTATTTGATTTTGTTAAAATTTTATTTCTATAGAAATTTTTGTCATTTATTTCTGTAAAAATTTTTGTCAAAATATTATTTCTATAGAAAATTTTATCAAAATTTTATTTCTATTGAAAACTTTGTCATAATTTTATTTCTATAGAAAATATTTCTCAAAATTTTATTTATATTGAAAATTTTGTCAAAATTTTATTTATATTGAAAATTTTGTCAAAATTTGATTTCTATAAAAATTTTGTAAAACTTTAATTTCTACAGTAAATTTGGTAAAACTTTTATTTCTGTGGTAATGTAATGTTGTCAAAATTTTAGATCTATAAAAAATGTTGTCAAAATTTTATTTCTATAGAAAATTTTTCCAACATTTTTTATCAATAGAAAATTTTGTAAAAATTTTATTTCTATAGAAAATTTTGCGAAAGTTTTAGTTTTATAGAAAATGTTGTCAAAACTTTATTTCTATAAAAGATTTGGGATATTCCACCGCTGCAAAACTTTTTGGTGTTCGATCGAAGCTGGAATTGAACCCACGAAATTTTACCAAAATTTTCTATAGAAAAAAGAATTTTGAAAAAAAAATCTGTAGAAATAAAATTTCGTCTAAAATTTCCTATATAAATAAAATGTTACCAAAAATTTTCTAAAGTGTAAAATTCTCCATAGATATAAAATTTTGATAAAATTTTCTATAGATATAAAATTTTGACAAAATTTTCCATACACACAAAAAATTTTTTTTCTGGTTCAATCACGAAATGAATTGATCCAATTAATTTTTTAATTGAAATGTCTTCAATCACAGAAATGATAGTATCAATTAAAAAATTAATTGAAGGTCATTTAAAAATTAATTGATCCAATTAAAAAATTATTTGATACTATTAATTTTTATACCCTCCATCATAGGATGAGGGTATATTAACTTTGTCATTCCGTTTGTAACACATCGAAATATTGCTCTAAGACCCCATAAAGTATATATATTCTGGGTCGTGGTGAAATTCTGAGTCGATCTAAGCATGTCCGTCCGTCCGTCCGTCCGTCTGTTGAAATCACGCTAACTTCCGAACGAAACAAGCTATCGACTTGAAACTTGGCACAAGTAGTTGCTATCGATGTCGGTCGGATGGTATTGAAAATGGGCCATATCGGTCCACTTTTACGTATAGCCCCCATATAAAGGGACCCTCAGATTTGGCTTGTGGAGCCTCTAACAGTAGCATATTTCATCCGATCCGGCTGAAATTTGGTATATAGTGTTGGTATATGGTCTCTAACAACCATGCAAAAATTGGTCCACATCGGTCCATAATTATATATAGACCACATATATACCGATCCCCAGATTTGGCTTGCGTAGCCTAAAAGAGAAGCAAATTTCATCCGATCCGGCTGAAATTTGGTACATGGTGTTGGTATATGGTCTCTAACAACCATGCAAAAATTGGTCCACATCGGTCCATAATTATATATAGCCCCCATATAAACCGATCCCCAGATTTGGCTTGCGGAGCCTCAAAGAGAAGCAAATTTCATCCGATCCGGCTGAAATTTGGTACATGATGTTGGTATATGGTCTCTAAATACCATTCAAAAATTGGTCCACATCGGTCCATAATTATATATAGACCCCATATAAACCGATGTCCAGATTTGGCTTGCGGAGCCTCAAAGAGAAGCAAATTTCATCCGATCCGCCTGAAATTTGGTACATGATATTGCTATATGGTCTCTAACAACCATGCAAAAATTAATCCACATCGGTTCATAATTATATATAGCCCCCCCATATAAACCGATCCCCAGATTTGGCTTGCGAAGTCTCCAAGGGAAGCAAATTTCATCCAATTCGGTTGTAATTTGGAACATGGTGTTAGTATATGATCTTTAACAACCGTTCCAGAATTGGCCCATATCCGTCCATAATTATATATAGCCCCCATATAAAACATTCTCCAGATTTGACCTCCGGAGCCTCTTGGAGGAGTTAAATTCCGATCCGGTTCAAATTAGGCACGTGTTGTTAGTATATGATCGCTAACAACCATACCAAAATTGGTCCAATCACACAAAAATTGGTCCATATCGGTTCATAATCATGCCACTAGAGCCAAAAATAATCTACCAAAATTTTATTTCTATAGAAAATTTTGTGAAAATTTTATTTCTATAGAAAATTTTGTTAAATTTTATTTCTGTAGAAAATGTTGTCAAAATTTTATGTCTACTTTGTCAAACTGAATTATATACGTATTGGATCGATCTTTTTTTATTTAATATATACCACGTATGGACTTACATACAATTTAGAAGATGGTGTTAGGAGGTTTTAATATACCTAGCCATCGGCAAGCGTTACCGCAACTTAAGTAATTCGATTGTGGATGGCAAAATTTTCTATAGAAAAAAATTTTTTTTGATAAAATTTTCTAAAGCACAAATTTTTTAAAGAAATAAAATGTTGAGAAAATGTTCTAAAGAAACAACATTTTAACAAAATTTTCTTTACGATTGAAATAAAATTTTGACAAGAGTTTCTATAGAAATAAAATTTTGGCAACATTATCTATGGAAATAAAAGTTAGAGAAAATTTTCTATAGAAATAAAGAAAGAAAATTTTCTACGGAAATAAAATTTACTATTGAAATAAAATGTTGACAAAATTTTCTAAAGAATTAAGAAGTTGCCCAAATTTTTTAAAGAAATAAAATGTTAAAAAAATGTTCTAAAGTAACAAAATTTTGACAAAATTTTCTTTCGAAATAAGATTTTCGATTGAAATAAAATTTTGACAAGATTTTCTATAAAAATAAAATTTTGGCAACATTATCTATGGAAATAAAAGTTTGAGAAAATTTTGTATAGAAATAAAGTTTTGAGGAAATTTTCTTTAGAAATAAAATTTTGCCAAAATTTTCTACTGAAAAAAAAAATTGAAAAAAAATTCATGTAAAATAAAATTTTGTCAAAAATTTCCAATACAAATAAAGTGTTAACAAAAATTTTCTAAAGAAGTAAAATGTTGACAAAATTTTCTATAGAAATAAAATTTTGACAAAATTCTCCATAGATATAAAATTTTGATAAAATTTTCTATAGATATAAAATTTTGACAAAATGTTGATAAAATTTTCTATAGAAATAACATTTTAAGAAAATTTTCTATAGAAATCAAATTTTAAGAAAATTTTCTGCAAAAATAAAATTTACTATGGAAATAAAATTTTGACAAAATTTTCTAAAGAAATAAGAGGTTGCCCAAATTTTTTTTTGTGAAGAAATAAAATGTTGAGAAAGTTTTCTAAAGTAACAAAATTTTGACAAAATTTTCTAAAGAAGTCAAATGTTGACAAAATTTTCTATACAAATAAAATTTTGACAAAATTCTCCATAGATATAAAATTTTAACAAAATTTTAAATTCAAAATCTATATATATATATAAAATTCAATTTATGTTTGTTTATTTGTTTGTTTGTTTGTATGTTCCGAGTTGGCTCCGAAACGGCTGAACCGATTTACTTGAAACTTTCAGAGATTGTAGGGGGCGTTCATGTGGTGAAAATAGGGTACCTCATTTTTTGACACCTGGTCGCGGAGGGGGACCTCCCCTTTGTCGGACTTTTTGAAAATTGGACCAAAGTTGACCGATTTACTTGAAATGTTCATTGAAGGTTGGGGTTGGCATCTAGACAAAGATCCGCTACCTTATATCACGATATTTCGTGGCGGAGGGGGACCTCTCCTTTGTTCGACTTTTTTTAAAGTACAGTGAAAAAACTAAAATTCTCTAAATTATCTGAGATTTACAGAGAACATGCAGTGAGGTTATGGAATTTATATGGGGTACCTGATGATTTCATACTTGGACGGGGAGGGGGACCTCCCCCTTGCCCTACTTTTTGAAACTTGGAACAAAATTATGCGATTTGCTTGAAATTTTCATTGAATGTAGACAAATATCAGCTACATTATTTTTCGATATTTGGTTGGGGAGGGGGACCACCCCTTTGCCCGACTTTTTTTTTAAAGTACAGTTAAAACAAAACTAAACTACCCCGACTGAAATTTTACGGAAAAAATGGGTGAGGTTATGAAATTTATATCAGGTTCCTGATTTTTTAATAAAAATAAAAGGGCATAGGGAGATATCCGCTTCTCTTAAGTACATACAGAGAAACAATTCCACTTTACCGAGTTACTTGAAATTTACAGAGGACTGGGGAGAGGTTACGATATTAATAGTTGATACCTGATTTTGTGATATTTGGACGGATTTTGTTGGACGCCCCTTTAGGCTTATAATTTGCTCGAAATTTTCTGGGACGTTTACAAAAGATAAGCTAAATCACTTTTCGATATTTGACCGGGGTGGAGGTCCTCCTCTAAAACTGCAAAAAAACAAACATTCTTAAGTTTTCTTGAAATTTACAAAGGCAGGTTATGAACGAAGAGGCAACCTTTTTTGCCCCACACTTGAAGGGAAGTTTCAAGAATTTTCAGAGCTATTGTATCGGGGAAAGTGACGTGCCTTTAAAACAATAGAGCAAAATTTAAAAATCTCCGATCTACTTGAAATTTACAGGGAACGTGGGAGGAGGTGATTAACTTTATACATGATTTTATACATGATTTTTCGATATCTGGTTGGGGAAGGGGAAAATTGAAATAAACTTTGTCGATTTACTTCGATAGAATTTATAGGGACCATTGTGTAGTTGTGAAATTAATACAGGGTACGTGATAGTCCGATATCAGGTGGGAGTGGAGCGAAGGTGGGGAGAGGGTTCCCTGTTGTCCGATTTTTTGAAAATTGAAAGTAGAGGGTTGTCTGTAAATGGGAACTCGGTACATAATTTTATTATTTTTGCACAGGCTTCTGCCAGACTTCTTTTTAGTAAAGAACTTAAATTTTCAAGAAATTGGCAGCCAACGTAGAGGGTGCATCATTTTCCTATATTTTAGCAAATGTTAATGTGGTAACATTTTTTACTACTTTTGCCTTTTCCGATTTATTGGATAGGAAACAGTAATTATTTGTATGCTATTATAATATAGTGCTTAATTTTCAGATATGTTGAGGAGAAGGATACCTTTCCTTGACAAACCACACTTAAAATTCACAAGAAATATAGAAGATTATCCAAATTCTTGAATACAGAATTTGGAGGAAAGGGTACACCCTCTCCCCGACATTTTTTAAGACGAACCGTTTTTCATATGCATATCCGATTTGTTTGAAAGAATTCAAATCTTTTCGAATTTGTCTTCAGCACGAAGGATATTTGTTGACTAAGTTAACGCAAAATGTTCCTACAAATACGCTTCGGAAGGCGCAGCGAAGCGGGCCGGGTTACGCTAGTAGAAATAAAATTTTAAGAAAATTTTCTATAGAAATAAAATTTTAAGAAAATGTCCTACAAAAATAAAATTTTCTGTGGAAATAAAATTTTGACAAAATTTTCTAAAGAAATAAGAAGTTGCCCAAATTTAAAAAAAAAAAATAAAGTGTTGAGAAAATTTTCTAGAGTAAGAAAATTTTGACAAAATTTTCTATAGAAATAAAATTTTAACAAAATTTTCTATAGGAATAAAATTTTAAGAAAATTTTCGATGAAAATAAAATGTTGACAAAATTTTCTATAGAAATAAAATTTTGACAACATTATCTATGGAAATAAAATTTTGGCAAAATTTTCTATAAAAATAAAATTAGAGAAAATGTTCTATAAAAATAAAATTTAGAGAAAAATATCTATAGAAATAAAATTTTGAGCAAATTTTCTATAGAAATACAACATTGACGAAATTTTATTTCTATAGAAAATTACTATAGAAATAAAATTGTGAGAATTTTTTTTATATAAATAAAATTTTGCCAAAAAACTATGGAAATAAATTTTGATAAAATGTTTATAAAAAAAAAAAACAACAATTGTGACAGAAATTTCCATAAAATAAAATTTTAACAAAATTTTCCATAGAAATAAAATTATCTGCATTGTAGAAAAAATATTTAAATTTGTCATGCTTTTTAAATTATAACATAACAAAGATAAATTATTTAACAAAATTAAGGTTTCCTTTATTTTCAAATTCAAACCACATTTCCTTTTGCTAATTATTATAGTAGTGACTACCAAAAACGTTCGTTTTTGTCCTATAACCCATATCCTGTTGAAAGCAGATACATACAATTTTTTAAGCTATAAAATGTGGTTTTTATTTTTACAGACATTTCATTTTATTTTCACTGAATCGATTTTTTTCTGTGCTTTTCACTTCATACTTCTTTTCGAAAGTATTTCCGTATAAAAGAGAAACCATTTTTTGGCATTAATCCAAATTCTTTATTATGGAGTTTTTCAAAATGCACAAGCAGTGGAAAGAAGCGATGTGTTTAGCATTTTACTGTGTTGAACGGCATTATCATCATTAGCGACTACTAACAATGATCATCATAGTCACTGGATTATAGTCACCATGGCCATCACCATTATCATCGCCACCATTGGATCAATGGGCTGGGTCCTGTTTTACATAAAGAGCTATATCAGCAGTATTGGCATTAACCACACCACCACAAAACCAAAAGCAATATCAGGAAGTTGCTAGATTTTGTGTTGCCATCTGCCAACCAAAAATTTTATTCAGATTTTCTTTATTCGCGATTTTAGTTTTTTTGTCTTGGCTTTTTTGCTACACTAAATGGCCAAAATATTTTCATATTCATAAATAGGATTTTTGCAGGACTGTGTGCGGTTAGGTCTGTGTGGTTAACAAATATGCCAGCATATAACATTCGAGCGACAAACTTTGCGATGGTGGCAAGAGAAGAAAAAAATTGCTACACTTTGAAAATGTTTGCATTTTTATACCCACCACCATAGAATGGTGACGGGGGTATAATAAGTTTGTCATTCCGTTTGTAACACATCGAAATATCGATTTCCGACTATATATAGTATATATATTCTTGCCTGAAATTTGAAATCTAGAGGTATTTTATGACCATAAAGAGGTGTGCCAAAAATGGTGAGTATCGGTCCATGGTTTGGTATATCCCCCATATAGACCGATCTCCCGATTTTACTTCTTGGGCTTATAGAAACCGCAGTTTTTATTCAATTTACCTGAAATTGGAAATCTAGAGGTATTGTAGGACCACAAATACGTGTGCCAAAAATTGTGAGTATCGGTCCATATTTTGGTATAGCCCCCATATAGACCGATCTCCCGATTTGGGGTCTTGGGCTTATAGAAACCGTAGTTTTTATCCAATTTGTCTGAAATTGGAAATCTAGAGGTATTTTAGGACCATAAAAAGTTGTGCCGAAAATGGGCTATATCGGTCCAGGTTTTGATATAGTCCCCATATAAACCGACCTCCCGATTTGGGGTCTTGAGCTTATAGAAATCGTAGTTTTTATCCAATTTGCCTGAAATTTGAAATCTATAGGTATTTTATGACCGTAAAGAGGTGTGCCAAAAATGGTGAGTATAGGTCCATGTTTTGGTATAGGCCCCATATAGACCGATCTCCCGATTTTACTTCTTGGGCTTATAGAAACCGTAGTTTTTATCCAATTTGTCTGAAACTGGAAATCTAGAGGTATATTAGGACCATAAAGAGGTGTGCCGAAAATGGTGAGTATCGATCCATATTTTGGTATAGGCCCCATATAGACCGATTTCCGATTTTACTTCTTGGGCTTATAGAAACCGCAGTTTTTATTCAATTTACCTGAAATTGGAAATCTAGAGGTATTGTAGGACCACAAATACGTGTGCCAAAGATTGTGAGTATCGGTCCATGTTTTGGTATGGTCCCCATATAAAACGACCTCCCGATTTGGGGTCTTGGGCTTAGAGATACCGTAGTTTTTATCCAATTTGTCTGAAATCGGAAATCTAGAGGTATTTTAGAACCATTGGTATAGCCCCCATATGGACCGATTTCCCGATTTTATTTCTTGGGCTTCTAGAATCCGAAGTTTTTATCCAATTTGCCTGAAATTGGAAATCTAGAGATATTTTCGGGTCATAAAGAGGTGTGCCGAAAACGGTGGGTATCGGTCCATATTTTAGTATAGCCCCCATAAGAACCATCTCCCGATTTAACTCCTTGGGTTTCTAGAAACCGTAGTTTTTATCTGATTTGCCTGAAATTGTAAATATTCTGGTATTTTAGGCTCACAAAAACGTGTATCGGATTAAATTTTTTTCGGTCCATTTGGTAATACCTCCGGTCCATTTGGTAATAGACCGACTTCTCTTCTTGAGGGTGTAGAAGGCGCACTGATCATGAAAATTGCTTGAAACTCAATATTAAATTTCCAGATTTTACTTCTACAGATTTAAGATTTCAAATCAAGACGTTATTTTATAATTTTCTTGCACACTTACAAGAGATGTTAATGATGCCTCTAAAACTCAAACAAAAATGGTTCTTATAAATCCAGAATCTGATATAGTCCTCATAGGTGAAATCTTTAAATTTATCATCGGGAAGTGTCCTCAAGTCCTCAAGCCCTCTGAAATTTCAAAGGAAACCCTAATAATTGGTTCATGGTGGTGGGTATTTAAGATTCGGCCCGGCCGAACTTACTGCTGTATATACTTGTTATAAATATATTTGAGCTTTGATTTGATATGAAAAATTTAATTTATAGTTTTGAAAAAAAGTATAGCATACTTTTAGGCTGATGATTTTAAAGTAACCAAAAAGGACTAGATTTGGCAGATTAGGCCAGGTGACTATAACATTATAACTATTGTTAATTCCAAATGTACTAATATTGTTTTTATTTCTCCCGTAATGTAATTTGAACTTTGATTTGATATAAAAATTTTAAATTATACTTATAAGAAAATTATTGCATACTTTTAGGCTTATGATCATAAATAACACAGAACCCGCCGACGATCCCACGGCGGCGGGTTCTGTGTACCGGATTGACCCGATGGACCCCTTCCATTGGCCAGCGGCTGCCACATCAGTGTACGTGTTGTTTCGTCCGTCTTTTTGTGTTGGAGAAGGTGCATCCCGCGGAGCCTTCTCCGTTTGCTGTTGGTCCGAGCCGAGATAGAGGAGAACCCCGGACCATGGTATTGTTCAGTCTGCCGAAACCTGATCCACCACCGTTCGGTTACGGTCAGGTGTAACCGGTGCTTGGAGTGGGTGCATTACCGGAACTGTTCCGGCTTAACATCGCTGCGGGAGTATAGTCACACTGACTACGTGGCAGGATGCTGTGCCAGCGATAGCAGCAGTGGGTCGTCTGACTATGCGACCTCCCCGACATCTCCCGTTCAACAATATTCTCCGCCGCAGCATCTTACACCGAATATTGTTGTTCCAGTTCCGGATAGTGCATCGTTTTTGCAATTTAATTGCAACGGGCTCCGAGGTAAGATTAGCGAAATCGTGGACTTTATGAATCGGAAAAGGATAAGGGTCGCAGCGATCCAGGAGACCAAGCAGAATTCCACCTGCAGCCTATGTCATTGTGATGGATACAATGTGCTTCGAAAGGATCGCACAAAAAGCGGAGGTGTCATAGGACGGTCCTCGTGGCGCTTGACCTATCGAAAGCGTTTGATACGGTCAACCATGCCACATTATTCGAGGACATCGAGAACACGTCCCTACCGGCAGGGGCGAAGCGTTGGGTTCTGAATTATATGTGTGGACGCCAGTCGTTCGTGGAATTCAGGGACAAGAAGTCAAAACCCCCAGGGCGGGGTGATACTGTTTAACCTCTACCTGTCCTCGATTCCACCCCCTCCTGACGGCGTCGAGATTGTGTCTTATGCGGACGATTGCACAATCATGGCATCGGGGCCCATTGTTGATGACATTTGCGATCGATTAAATGTCTACCTCGCTGATCTTACCAGTTATTTCACTGCAAGGAATTTGAGGATATCTCCCACCAAATCCTCAGCCACACTTTTCACTATATGGACGGCGGAAGTACGCAGGCAGTTGAATGTCAGAGTCGATGGCGAAACAATTCCGACAACAAATTACCCCAAGATTCTCGGGGTCACATTCGACAGCCTTTATAAGTCGTCCGCCTCTGCAATTTGTGATAAGCTCCGCGGTAGAAACAAGGTCCTCAAGTCGCTTGCCGGCAGCACTTCAGGTGCGGACAAAGAAACCTTGTTAACTACATATAAGGCAATTGGCCGGTCAGTGGTAAACTATGCAGCGCCAGTGTGGACACCTCAAACGAGCGATACGCAGTGGAATAACATACGGACCTGTCAGAACGCTGCCCTTAGAACCGCAACAGGATGTCTCCGCAGTACACCCCTGGATCACCTTTATGCGAAGACCAAGATCATCCCAGTGCGTCGACACAACTACATGTTGTGAAAGCAGTACCTCTTGGGTTGCCATCGAAGTTGTCATCCGAATCACCATCTTGTGGATAGACAACCTCCACCCAGGAATGTAAGGGTTCATCTTCACCTTCTAGAGCCAGAGATCAAGCGTTACAAAAGAGAGCCTCTAGATCAGGCAGCATACCAGACAGGTCTGAACAGGATTCATGAGGATACTGTAGCTGAAGCGGTGAGAAGCTACAAGGTTAATCCTGTTCTCGGAGTCCGACCGCCACCCATTGCACCGGAGGAGAGAGACCTCCCACGGCAGACAAGGGTAGTTTTGGCCCAACTAAGATCAGGCAAGTGCAGCCGCCTCAATTCATACTTATCAGTGATTTATAGCAGCGTAGCTGACGTGTGTCCCATATGTAATCAAGGGCCACATGACACTCGTCACCTTTTTGCTTGCCCAGCTAAGCCTACCCATCTCACTACCAGATCACTCTGGACACACCCCATCCTTGTCGCAGAGTTCCTTGATCTGGCTACCAGCTGAACTACACAAGCATAGAACAAAATGGATGAAACTACATTAAAAACTGTTACAACAACAACAACAAAAATTGCAAAGCTGTGGGAAAATAGTGCTTTATAACTTTCACTAATTCCGAATATAATATTTTTTTTATTTCTCCAGTAATGTAGTGAGTCTTACAACGTTTTTTATACCATTCACCACTACTGTGGTACAGGGTATAATAAGTTTGAGCATTTGTATGTAACGTCAAGAAGGAGTAATCATAGACCAACCTTTTAGTATACGGATCGGCTTAGAATTAAATTCTGAGTCGATTTAGCGATGTCCGTCTGTCTGTCTGTCCGTCTGTCTGTCCGTCTGTCTGTCTGTTGATGTATTTTTGTGTGCAAAGTACAGCTCGCAGTTTTAGTCCGATTGTCCTAAAATTTGGTATAGGATCCTGTTTCGGCTCAAAGACGATCCCTATTGATTTTGGAAAAAATCGGTTCAGATTTAGATATAGCTGTCATATATATTTTTCACCGATCTGGTCATAATTGGCATGTATATCAACCGATCTTCCTCAAATTCCGTACATCCGAATATTTTATGGGTCTCGAAAACTTGCAAAATATCAGCCAAATCGGTTCAGATTTAGATATAGCTCCCATATATAGCTTTCGCCCGATTTACACTCATTTGCCCACAGAGGCCAATTTTTTGCTCCGATTTAGTTGAAATTTTGCATAGGGAGTAGAATCAGCATTGTAACTATGCGTGCCAAAATTGGTTGAAATCGGTTCAGATTTGGATATATCTCCCATATATAGCTTTCGCCCGATTTACATTCATATGACCACAGAGGCCAATTTTTAACTCCGATGTAGTTGAAATTTTGCACAGGTAGTAGAATTAGCATTGTAACTATGCGTGCCAAATTTGGTTGAAATCGGTTCAGATTTGGATACATCTCCCATATATAGCTTTCGCCCGATTTACATTCATATGACCACAGAGGCCAATTTTTAACTCCTATTTAGTTGAAATTTTGCACAGGGAGTAGAATTAGCGTTGTAGCTGTGCGTGCCAAATTTGGTTGAAATCGGTTTAGATTTAGATATAGCTCCCATATATATCGTTCGCCCGATTTACACTCATATGACCACAGAGGCCAATTTTTTGCTCCGATTTAGTTGAAATTTTGCATAGGGAGTAGAATTATCATTGTAGCTATCCGTGCCAAATTTGGTTGAAATCGGCTTAGATTTAAATATAACTCCCATATATATGTTTTTCTGATTTCGACAAAAATGGTCAAAATACAAACATTTTCCTTGTTAATCCGCCACTGCTTAGTCGAAAAGTTGTTAAAACGACTTTAATTCTCCTAAACTTCTAATACATATATATCGAGCGATAAATCATAAATAAACTTTTGCGAAGTTTCCTTAAAATTGCTTCAGATTTAAATGTTTCCCATATTTTTTACTAACATTGTGTTCCACCCTAGTGCATAAGCCGACTTAAATTTTGAGTCTATAGATTTTGTAGAAGTCTATCAAATTTTATCCAGATCGAGTGATATTTAAATGTATGTATTTGGGACAAACCTTTATATATAGCCCCCAACACATTTGACGGATGTGATATGTTATCGAAAATTTCGATCTACAAAGTGGTGCAGGGTATAATAAAGTCGGGCCCGCCCGACTTTAGACTTTCCTTACTTGTTTTTTTCACAGTGTCTGTTTCTGCAGCCTTTGATATATGTCCCACAATATTAAAATCGCATTTGCTTAACTATGTAACTTCAATCTGCGCTAATATATGGCAGTGTTTGTATGTGGTTAATACTGCAGACTTGCGCAACATTATTTGCTAGGTTCTTGTGACATCACATTTGTCATTTTTGCGGATATTTTTTTTTCAAAAGCGCTTTTAACCAAGTTTTTAGTTGCATAAAAAATATATATTTGGTAACTGGCAGCCCATTGACTTGGATACTCAATCAGAAATGGTAGTTTTTAATCCAATATTTAATCCATGTTGCGAAACACATAGAGTGGTTTGAAAAAAAAAACAAATTTGTTTGTGGACAAAAAACCTTTACTTGAGACAGCCAATTAAAAATAGGGAGAGAAAAATAAATTTTGATAGCACATTAAATAAAATTTTGGCAGAACTTTCTACAGAAATAACATTTTGCGAAAATTTTCTATAAAAACAAAAT